>NC_080632.1:63345592-63645592 GCF_027887145.1 Ammospiza caudacuta | reverse complement strand
TCATTCAGGGAAACAGTTTAAAAATACAAAATAAAATTATTGAAAATTAAGACATAACATTATAATAGACACATATAAGTTATTGCTATGAAGTGTACAATGAAATAATGTAATAAGACTGACTTTCTGAACATGTATAGCCTCAGTACATTCAGTGAAAAAACTACACCTATTGTTTCTTATTGCTTTAGAGTGTGATTTATTGTGATTTTAAGGGGGTTATTCTTTGTTATTTTAGTTTTGTGAAAGAAATTAGTGATTTCACTCTACTATACAATTTTCTTCTTCATGATCACAGTCAAAATTATAAAACATCTATTGGAAAGCGTAGCTTGTCAATTGTAAGTATGTATTTTTTCTTTCCATTTCACTGTGAAAAGTTAGTCTAAGTGAATAGAAACAAGGGTAGTAAACTACTGTTTAGTAGATATATTAAAGAAATTTGGATGGAAAAAAAAGAAAACATTAATCTGATGCTCAAAATATTACTGTTAGGCTCAGAATGCTTTTGATTTTCTTCTGACATAAACTGTGCCACTAAGTAAAACAAAAAAGTATTTTTATTCACTGTTTTACAATAATACAAACTGCATCCAAGTAGTGAGGGGTGGTTGAAAAAAGGAAGCTATAATAGATGCAAACCTTTATTCAATATAGTTTTCCTCCTAGATTTTTTTATACATCCATATATATACACTTAAAAGACATTTTAAAAAAGTTATTTCAATGTCTCATATGAGAGTATGAGTTCTCCTTCTATCAGATTTGCACAAAATAAAGGACATTTGAAAGTTGTAATAAAAGAGGTAACTGTAAGGGATGAAGCCAGATTATTTTTTCTTAAGATTTTGAACCGCAAAATGTTGTTAGCTACCATAATGTTCCGGTACCATAACAATGCTTACAGCTAATTTATCTATTTACTACTCTTTCTAGTTTCCATAGTCTTTGTTTGTGTGCTATCAAGTTTCTACTGACAGCTCTTATCTACTGAAGAAAATTTTTTGCCTTGTTTTATTTTTCTTTTTGCTTTCATATGAACATTGCTTGCTTTATCTTCAGGGCAAAGCATTGCTCCAAGTGTGTGGCCTCTAGTTTAATCATCTTTTCATCATTTACCTGTGCTGGATCTACATTTCAAAAGCAATATGCTTCCAATCTTATTCCTTTTTTTTTTTTTTTTTAAGTAACCCTGAGTTTTATCAAGCTGCCTGAGGCTGAGAGAGCAATCCAGAAGCTTGCACTGAATGAAACTGTTACTTAAAATAACTCTTATTGGTCATACTACTTAAGTAATGTTAAGGAAATAGAGCCTGGACTCTTCTTCTGTATAAACTTTCTGCATAAAGTATAGGTTTTGATTCACAGTTATTTCATTTTGCCATCCATAGCAAAATGGCATCTGTGCCATTTTGCCCCAAACTACCCAGTATTTGAATGCAGAAGCTGGTATACTCGTCCTTATTGCACTCTGGTGATTTTAGCAAAGTGGGCTGAAATACCAGAAAAGAAAGTTAACAACAGGGGAAAAAAAAGAATAATTCTGTAGAAAGATGAAGTGAAATCTTTGTGGTGAATCTCCACATGCAGCCTGACATCTGAGTTCAGGAACAAAATTCATTGCTGGGCTCAGGCTGCTCTGTCCTGAAGCTCAACCTTTGGAGCCACACAGAGGGCCACAGTAGCCTAGGGATGGCTTCGCATTGCCCATGAGAGATTTTAATCACAACCCTGAATCTTTTTGTACTGGATATGCACTGTGCTGATTTTTTATTTGCCACAACCTGTGATGTTACATTGAGATATGAGGGCTGCCAAGCTTTCCTGTGATCAGATATCCTCCTCTGGCTAACAGCCATCTAGAACTTCATCAAACATTGAAAACAGATTAAAAAAAAAAAAAAAGAAAAAAGGCTAGCCTGAAGCATGAAAGGCTAGCCTGAAGCATGATAACATGGCAGTAACTATCAGGAACAGTTGCATTCAATTCCTAACTTAGGATTCCTGTTCAGTGCATCATTTGAATTAATTTTGTTTGGGGAAACCTTTTAAAATCCATTAAAAAATTACCTTGGCTTCTATGTTTTCACATTATATTTCAAATGCAAGTATTTATCTGAGATCAGGCTTGATTTTTCTAGCTTGTCTGCTTTGACTTCTCTTTGTGTTGCTGAGGGAGAGTGTGAGTCTGTGGGTGTGGAAACCACTGGCTGAGGTTCTTGTCATACAAGAAAAGTGAATGCTGAAATTGGACAGTGTATTTGCATTTCCAAAGTAATCTCTCCTGCGGTAATTTAGGATTATCTGCCTGAGATGTTTCTGCCTTCTCTACATGAGCAAGTTTACCATGAGCAAGTTTTGTAGGGGAGTGGAGGAACACTTTATATCCTTTTCTCCATTACATGGACATTAACCAGGACTTTAATTTTAATTGAAAGTGACTGCTTCAACCACCTCAGCCCTCTATTTAACTTACACATAGGGCAAGGGAAGAAAAAGTGCATATTTTTATTTGTTTTCACATTGGAAACAAGAAGAATATGTTCCAAAGTAGAAAAATAAATCAAAACTGAGTATCAAAAGCCTTTAAATGCATTTAAAACTGAACAGCTTTCCTGCCATCTAGCAATATCTACAGCCAGTACATGCAAACATAAGAACAATGGGCAGATTTTTTTATTGTAGGTGCAGAAAAAAGCATTAAGGGACAAAGGCAAACAAATCAAAGTCAGAGACAGTTACCTGGAAGGGGAAAGAAACAGATCCTCTCAAAATACATGTTCATCAGTCAACTATTTATTTATTTTTTGAGAGAACTACATCAAGGTGGAAGGATATTTATTATTTGAAGGAGGTATTCTTCTGGGCCTGTTGTGCTTGATAGCAACCATTGTTCCAGAAGGAAATAAGTAACTAAACAAAAACCTCCACCTGATTAGGAAGGATTGGAGAAAACAGCCAGGCAGGGCACTTTGAGAACTTAAAGGCTTTGCAATAGTATTCCTGCATCCGCTGTGTTCCAGCACTTATTTTTATTCTCATTTTATTATTCTCTTTTCTGCCCATGGAAGGTTATATTTTTCTATAATTGCAACAGGCAAATCTTTCTTTGGCAACACATATAGTGATTAATCACATTTTGTTTATTGCAGAAGTGGGTGGCTTCTGCATATCCTCTTTTTATATATGGCCTTTAATTTTCTATAATACAGGCATACTAAGTAGTTTGCTGGTAGTAACAAAGATAACAATTAGCTACATACGTTACTGAGCTGGAGCTTTCAGGCTGCCTGTGATCTTTTTGAGGTTGCAGTACCTCTCCTTTACATTGAAAAAGAATGGACGAAATACCATCTCTCTATGACAGAAAATTGTCTTCATAGTGTGCAAGATAGAAATAAGTTCTTGCTTTTCTGAACTAAAACTTGATACTATAGAACTTAAACACTGCAAGAGTCATCTTGCCCACTAAAGCTGGAACCATCAATGAAAATGGTAATACAGAAATTGCAGTCCTCCAGGGAGTACAGAAAGAAAGAAGGAAACTGCCAGACTGCTGGGATTTAGGACAGATTTGGCTATGAATTCTCTGGTATGACTGCAAGCCATACTGTTCTATTTAAAACAGGAAAGAAATATTCAAGATTACTGAAGTTAGGCTTTGAAAAGCATAAATACTGAGTCATTGCTCTGTGTATATAAGAAACCACAAAATTCAGTGTGACCTATGTGGTTTCATGCATGTCAAGTTTGCCAAGAATATGCTCAGAAATCCCTTGCATAAACCCTGAGGGTTTAGGCAATTTCTCCACAGTACCTGGAGCTGTAGTTGGTTAAGGCTTGTCCGTGTAAGATACTCCTTTTCCTTCTCTACCACCAGCCCCTAAAAACCTTTGTGCATGTCCTAGAAAAATGAACTGTGGTGAAGGATATTGCAAGAGCAGTTGAATATCCCCGTGACCACAAAGAAAAGGAACGCTTCTTATATTACTTATTTTTCTTACAGATCAGATATAAAATATTATTGAAAGCGCAGATAACAGGGCAGTGATTAACATGAAAACTGAACTACAAGAACGTTTAGTAAGACTGTACTTACACATATGAGAATATTGCTCAGCTTCCTTTGTTCCTTAGTTAGTTTTGAAATATCTAATGAGCTCTGGTGAGTTGTTACAGGTGTATCTTCATTGTATCTATTGCTAAAGACAACTGCCAGAGTAACCCGCAGCACCTGTGGCTGACCAGGTCCTCCTGCAGATATCCACAGAGGTCTTTCTGTGTTCTCAATTCCAGATTCCCTATACCCATTTTACATGGTCACATGATGACACAATCCCCAGAAATGGGGTTATTACATTCCTTCCGTTCCCCACCCACTAAAATTGACATCATGTGATAAGTCCTTCAAGCAGCTTTTCAGTGGATTTTCTAGACTCTGAGGCACTAACAAAAAAAACAAAAACCAAACCACACTAAACAAAAAAATACAACTTGAAGACACACAGGTAAAACCTACCTTATATTGTGAGAGACATGAAATACAGCATCCTCTCAAGGATGAATACAGCGCTACTTTTTATGGCACTGTATAAGAACTGAAGATGGTATAACAGTTGGTGAATTTTAGGTACATAGTATTTGAACTATGTATGCTCTTTATGTCTCTGTGCGTACACAGACATTTTAGGAAGAATTGTCTGGGAGATTCTGACACCATGCTTTGTCCCACATGAGTAAGTAGCAAGCAGAAATTAATCCAAGTTAATATTCCTTTAAGGAAGAACAGAATTTGTAAGATTTGTCCTCATTTAAATGCTATTTAAATATAAAGAGCAATATCCTAACTATGAGACTGTGCCATCTGAGGATTGGGTCCAAAGACTACAATCATGTAATTAGCAATACTCGAGGCTACATCTTAATAAGACCATCTGGAAACTGAAGCTGTTTCAGAGTAAGGATATCCACTTTTCAGTGCAGTTTCATAGTAATTGTAATAAATCAGTGTGTGCTGCACTAGAAGCTTGTTATTTTCTAGTTGGAAGTTGTTTTTAACCTATAAAACTCTACTGCTAAGTTGCCTGCTGCTGGTTAATATTTCTAGAATTAACCTGAGGGTCTCATTCCTAAGATATTTGGTTACCTCAGAGAGGTGTACAAAGCCTATCCTAATTTTACCAGTGTATGAGAAAGGGGCAAAATTAAAGACTAAGGATGAACAGATGTTGTAATCACTTTTATCATGAGGTCAAGTAAATGTCAGGTTTGTTTTACCTGTGTTTTATTTCTGATAGCTTTCAGTGCCTCACAAAGGCACTGAAAATAGATGGTCCCTTCACAGAAATTGAGACAAACATGTAAATTATTTCCAAGTAAATGTTTTCCCTTGAAAACTAGGAAGACAATAAAAAAACAATGCAGATGCAATTTCTAGCTCTTTAACTCTGGATTCCCAAGTTACCTGATGAAAGTTTCAGAGAAAGCTCAATAACTGCATAAAATGTCCCTTCCTTACTTGGGGAAACTGCAAAACTGAACCACTCACTCCATAGATTAACTGGAGGACTAAAAGTAGTTTTTTATGTAAAGGAATAGAGTAGATCTGATTCTTATATCACTTACGTGCAGATAAATAAGGACTAATTTCTCTGAAGCCAAGGGAGTAGTGCCAATTTAGAAAACATATGAAGAATTGTCAGCGCAGTGCCTGGTGTAATGCTGTAAATACTATGCAGATCTATTTGCATACATAAAGTATTTCTCTGCAGGGTCCAATGCTGAGTTTTTGACCTGCCCTGCATAAGTACTCTGTCTATTTAAATAAGGGATAAATAGACACACAACTTCATATTTGTCATTGCACTCAGTATAGATGACAAAGGTGACAAAGTAAGTGCATTACGAAACAACGTCTTTCACAAAATTCCATTTTATTTTTATTCATAAGCTGAATCACCATAAAACTTCAGGGCCATATTGTCCCTGAGATTTGGGAACTGTGATGGGAAATTAATATTTCATTTTAGATGGCTTAGAGTTTTTCAATGAGGTGTAATAATGAAAAGGAAATGTAGCTGACTGATATATACACTTGTTTGCCCTTCTGAAATACAGTTGAAGTGTGCTATGCCTGAGCACTGTCAGGGCAGTGGAGCTGTTATTAATCGTGGTATGCATTCTACTGGGAGGCAGTTCAAATTACACTGTGCAGAGCTCCAAAGCTGTCCCTGCTGCCCTGATAGTGAATCTACACTCATTGCTTTAAAAGGGTCTAAATTAAGCTGCATTGAAGGCAGGGATTTCAATGCCTGCTCCTCTGCATTGTAGAGAGTTCCAGTGCATATAAAAAGTATGACAGTATGGTGCATAAAATGATATCGAGGTCCTATTTTCTCTTTTGTTCACTACCCCTGAGGTAGTGTTTGCATAATAATGATCTGCATAATAATGTTTTTCCAAGAAGGTTTTGAAGTGGGTGCTTATTACAGTAAGGGATCTGCTGCATGGTGGCTGCAATAGAACCCATTCGTGCTGCAGTGGATGATGTTCTATATCAAAGGGCAGTTTAGTTTCAGATATGTATATGCACATGTTTGTTCCATAAACCAGGACTGAATTGAATTCCCTTTTTTTAAAACTTATGTTTTGCTTGTTTGTTTGCTTGTTTTGTCTTGTTTGGTTTGTGTCTTTTTGTTTGTTTATTTGCACAGTGAGTGGAGGGAAAGGTGTGCAAAACTTTCATTTATGTCCCCAGGATAAAATTCACAATATTCAAGCTCAGTAAAGGTTAACATTACACAAGTGACAAATTTGTATGAAAGTGAGGCTCTGAGAAGATAATATTCTGATCTTTATGTGACAGACTAGACTGCAAGGCCTTTTACAAGACTGCTGTCCCTATTAGCTCAGGCACTTCCAGCTCCTTTGTGCTGTGTGTAAGGCATGGAATGATTATTGTATTAACATAAATACTGATGTTTTCAGTCTGTCTTCTAGATCTGTTGCACAGCATTTGTTACAGGCATCCTTCTATGATGACCCACTGAGGATGTGAGTTCCTGACTTCAGCTAGAGAGTCCTGGTTTTTCATTTTGGCCAACACTGTCTTGTCCCAAGACTAAACTTGGTGTGATTTCCCCAGAGGATGTCTATTTAAACAGTTTGTCTGCTTATCTTTCTCTGTTGTTCTTCATATTTGAAGACCCTCATCTGTTTGGTGCAAAGTGACACAGATGCCATTTTGCCATAGATGGCAAAATGAAATAGCTGTGAATTAAGGCACTGCTTCATTTTTGTTCAGTCTTGTGAATGAAGCAGTGAATGAAGTAGTAAAAACATAATCTCTGAATTCAGCCTGGATTAAACCCTTGAAATAAGAGAATAGCTTTTGGGGTTTTTGGTGTGTGTGTCTATGGATGTGTGTTTGGGTGTATTTTTGTAGTAGGATGACTCTTGGGGAGAAATGACTCAACTAAAGAAGTGGTCTACAGCTTCCTCAAAGAGTGACAGTGGCTGGAGAGGTATCAATTCCACTCTCTGGTGGCCAGTGGTAGGTAGCTGTGTCAGGGGAAGTTCAGAATGCATATTGGGAAGAGGTTTCTTACTGGGAGGATGGTTGGGCGCTGGAAGAGGCTCCCCACAGCACCAAGCCCATCAGAGTTCAAACAGCATTTGGTCGATGCTTCTGGCCATATTTACGCTCCTGGTTTACTTTTAGGTAGTTCTGTAAGAGGCAGGGAGATTATCTTCACCTGTCTCTTTCAACTTGTGAAATTCTGTGATCATGTGATTCTATGTAAAAACTCTCTGAAAAAACTCTCTGGTAAAAAACCCTCTGAAATTGCATAATGATGCTCTTCCTGCTTCACCTTATTTTGACTTCTCATTAGAGAAATGGAATAAAGAGTACAAGAAGACACAATCACCATAGTAATTGTTATATATATTCAATTATGGCATAAATATATATATATAATGGTATGTATTTTTAAGTAGTATCTGATATTTAATGGATATTATGTATAGTTACTAATTTATGCTAATCTCCTAATATAACTGTAATATTTACACTTATGTAATCCAATGGTTAATTGTCATCCAAGTTATTGCAAGAGGGAAATGGGAAACAAATTAGGAGTACTGAAAATATACTACAAAAACTGTGCTTAAAAAGGTGTCATGTAGATTGAAGTTTCTGAAATACTAGATATATCCAAACTCATATTGCTGACACTTCTGATTACATGCATAAAGATACTATGGTCCTGTTTTCAACTTTTCACTGCTGTGCAGTAATCTGTATTAAGTGGTTAGTATAGATTTATCAAAAAATCAGCTCCATTTCTGTGATCACAGGCCTGCTACCTGCTTTTAATGTGCAGAGATAAAAACTATGGGTTTGGTAGCTCGACTTCATTTTAGCAGTGTGTTGACATCCCAATATGAGCATTTGCTTCCCTTTCTTCTAAATGGCACTATTGATTAACCACTTGTGTGTGCTTTCAGTAGAAAATTACAATGACTAAAGCTGTAAATAACTGCTGTAAAATGCAAAAAGGGTAATTTTGTTACTAAAGCCATTTGAGTTATCTCTTAATTCACTTCTACCCCTCTTTCCTGAGGTTGAAAATTCTGCTGTTATTATGATAAATTAAACTTCATTTCAGTGCATTCAAATTCAGCAAGCCTAATCAATATTTTTGTGTGATAAAAAAACTTCAGACATCCTGTGTACACTTGTCTCTTGCCCATTAAGTCTGTATTAATGGAGGAGACTTTTAAGTTATTGGCATATAACATCAGATGAGATGACAAAATCAGCCAAACTGGACAATAATTAATTTTAATAATTGATGTCACCTCTCAAATAAAGTGACAAAGCACTGCAATAAAGTAATTTTTTAAAATACAAAGAGCATAGGGAGCGTGGAGATGTTCTGAGATAAGCTCAATAGGGAAATTTCAGATTCTAGCATGACTATAACTGCTTGCTTAAGAATGGAGAACTGCAGAGGTAAATTAATGAAATTGCACAGAGCACAAAAACTTTGTAAACAGGAAGCATCTCTGAGTCATTTTGGAAACTTACTACGTCTGAATTTGTATATGAAAAATATCCCAATTCCTCAATGACTTCAGCTTAAAATTCCAATCAGAAACTTTCAGGGATTTCTGAGTAGCAAATATTTTCATGTGGTCAATTAGATAGTCATACAAGATACGCAAGCCAATGTTGTAAATACACATATGCTGTGCTAAGACAATATTTCTTCCTGACTTCTTATTGTTTCTTTGTTTGTTGTTTAAAGGTAATGCATGAGGGAATTGGTAACTTTACTATTTATACATGATAACTTCTGCCTTTAAGCACTACAGAATGCTAGTTTATTGCTGCCAGTGCTCTTCATATATTCTTTCCTTCTTTTCCCCTTCTGGCTGCTTCATTTTGAATCTGGACATCAGCATTCCATGACAAAATTATTCTGTTGAGAAGACTGCAACTTCGAGCTGATTTCTACCATTTAAAAAGCATCACTTTCTATGTATAAATAGTATGTATATTTACTGTCACAGTCTTCAGTCACCTTTGTTTCACTACAAACCACTGCTTTCACAAAAGAAAAGAGAAAATTAGGAAGATACTTAGTATCTTACTATCTAGAGTGTAAAAGTATCTGGGATATGAAAAATAAAGCCAAGCTCTTCACTAATCATAAGTAAAAAGAACATTTCATGCATAACAGAGAATGATAATGCCTCTTCAAAACAAGAGGTTTATAGCCAAATGAAACAAACAGAAAGAAAATCCTACTGACTGATAACCACAAGCCTCATGTAAAAAGACATTTTGATAAGTAATTTTCTTCTTTATTAGTGGAAGAGAATTTTTTTGTGATATCAGAAAAAGACAAAAAGATTGGGGAGAAAAAATGATGAAAGACTAATAAAAATCAAATCTCATATTTTTATATCTTAATTATGTAATTTATTTAGAGGAATAACAGTATGTGGGGTTTTAGCTTTGTTTTATTTCAATCATACTTGTTTAGTGATACAAAAAAATTATAAGGACTGACCACCATATTGTCCATGTACTTTCTGGAGAACAACAAAGTACAGAGGAACCGTAAAATACCTTCATTCCAGAGCAAGGCTCCTTCTCTGTTCTTCTCTTCCACCCACAGATGCAGGAGAAGATGCAGAGTATAGCCTGTTTCAAAGGGACTTTCATTTGATGCATTCTCTAAGTACCTGGAAGCTTATTGAGACTTTCATATGTATGGACATAACTTTGGGGCTTCCCTAAGCTTAGCAGATCAAGGCTGCCCTGAATTAATAGAAAATACATTAAATTTTATTTCTCTCCCACTGGCAAACCTCTTGCCTTTGGGGACCGCCACAGAAACATTTGAATAAGAGCCATCTGACTTCATGTCAGCAGAGGCAGAGGAATCTTACGTTTGTCTGCAGTGTGCCCAGCTGATGATGGGATTGGAGAAAAGGCAAATGAGCAGGTCAGAGACAGGGAAGGGGGAAAAGACAGTAACAGACCAACACAAGACGTCTTTCAGTTGGATGTTTTGTACTCATGGCTCTAGAAACAAAATTAGCAGCGTTTCATCATAGTGACTGCAGTCTTGTAAATAGCCTCAAACACATTTTTGAGAAGTTTTTGGCCAAAAGTATTCTCCTTTTGTAAAGTAGTACAATGACTAGTAATTTTCTAGGGAACACAACACTTTGGTACTGTTGTAGGTGTTGTTGACTTCAGCATCCTATTATACATAATTTAATGAAGAACATTTACATTTACAAAATCTGCATTCAATCTTATGGCAGGAGAATACCTGTCAAGGGTGTTAAGATGGTTATTTAAGGCATTTTTCCCCTAGGTAGGAAGCTTAATGGACAAGAAAATACTTGTGCTATCTGTAATGTCGTCCTGCAGTTTTACAAATTAAATGCATGTAGCTCACCATAATTTCTTTCATGAAATTATATTTTCTTTAATCTGGGGTATAGGAAGCATGAGTACAAAACAGAAAAATCTAATAGTTTTGAAAGAGTAGAAAGAAAGAGAAGAAAGAAAGGGAGAAAGAGAAAGAAAGAGAGAGAGAAAGAGAGAGAAAGAGAGGGAAGGGGAGAGAGAAAGAAAGAAAGAAGGAAAGAAAGAAGGAAAGAAAGAAAGAAAGAAAGAAAGAAAGAAAGAAAGAAAGAAAGAAAGAAAGAAAGAAAGAAAGAAAGAAAGAAAGAAAGAAAGAAAGAAAGAAAGAAAGAAAGACAGAGAGAGAGAGAGAAAGAAAGAAAGAAAGAAAGAAAGAAAGAAAGAAAGAAAGAAAGAAAGAAAGAAAGAAAGAAAGAAAGAAAGAAAGAAAGAAAGAAAGAAAGAAAGAAAGAAAGAAAGAAAGAAAGAAAGAAAGAAGAAAGAGAAAGTGAGAAAGAAAGAGAGAAAGAGAGAAAGAGAAAGAGAGAAAGAAATAAATTTCAATAATATGCCTTGCCTGCTGGGTTGGATTTTAAAAAATACAAGTGCAAGTTTTTTTCCCGTGTAGTTAAACCACTTCTATGAATGTCCTATGCAGTATCCTTTCAAGTAATATGCCTTGTTATTTGTTTCATTAACTTATCTTCTAGGGGACAATGCTATAGAATTGACAGCAAGGGAGCTTGTGGAGGAAACAGAGGGATCAGCATTAAAAGCTTTCATGCAAGAAACAGTAGGATTAGAGTTGCTTTTCACAAACTGTACTTTGTGAAAGTCCAAATATATCCAATACCTAGCTAAAGAGAGTGGCAGTTTGTGTTCTTGATATCCTGTTTACCAGATGTTGTCTGATATAATGCACAGTTTCTATAGCAATTGTAGGGAAACAAGGTACATATTATATAATACTAAAAAAATTCAAAGGACAAACTTCAGGATATTTGGGGGCAAAATTATGCACAAAGCACCTTAAATAGATGTAGATGTTAGCATCCTGCACTTGCATATATATGAGACTGTTTTTGAAACCTTTCAAAGCATGCACAGTTCATCACTGAATTTTAGCAAAATAAAAAATGTCAAAAGTATTTAATAATACAAAATATGTCGAAAGTATTTAATAACTTAATGTGCATGTATTCGTGAAAATTTGCCCCGAGTTCATCTGAGATTGAACTTGAAGACGCATTTTGTTTCCACTTACTTGTTCAGAAAAGCCTAAAATAAACAGAAGATGAAAAGAGTATTCATATGGTATAACAGAGCATCCTAGGCAGCACCCAAAGAGGGTTCTGTCTTGGGTTTCAGCTATATGCCTGCAGTCCAATTACAGCCCAAGTAACAGTGTCTGCAAAGGAGCTTGAAACATTTGAGTCTGTGAGATAACTAAGATGGTGTGGCTTCAAACAAGATGTGCTAAGTACCTGCCAGTGCTGTAATGACATAACATGCATTGAAATAGTCACTGAGACACTGCCAAAAGATTCCTGCAGTGTGGAAATAGCACGATTTGTAACACAGAAGCGATACTTTTATATTGCAGTTGTTTGAATATTAGCTCACCTAGACTGAATCTGAGTTAATACAACAAAAGTTACAAGGGAAAATTTCAGCTGAGGTCAAAACCTTGAAAAGTGGTTATAAGGAAAAAATAAGATTTTGGCAGAGATGTCTTGAAGAGACATAACTGAGCTTCAGAAGACACATGTTTAAATAATATTCTTCCTTTATGTGCGATTACAAGGCAAATCTTCTTGTCTACTTTTGCAGCAGCAAGATTCCTGCTGCGGTTTTGTTTCTTTCTTCTTTTTTTTTCTTTCTTTGACCATAGAGAATTAAAATATCACCAAGGTGAAACTGAAGTAAAAAATTACTATTTTAAAAAGCAATATATTTATTATATGAATGAGCAATATATTTATTACATGAATGTGAGGTACTCTCATTCATTTAAAGTTTCTGATTGCCTCTATCCTTTCAGTAGATAAGAACAGAGTAGATGACACTAAATGTGATACATTTAGGAGTAAAATTGCCTGCTGCAGTATTTAGACAATGCAAAACTTCATTAGCACAAATAATGTTAATTGACATACGTGATGGATTTTGAAAGGACTTCAGTACCAAACCCTACACTTGCAGGCTGACTAAGGAAGTTAGGTCAGCGGAATATTGTACATGGAGATGACAGATTAATTGCTTGTTAGCAAGTCAAGAAAGGATTCCCAGCCATTAGCCCCATGCTCAGTGTTTCACATAAGATGTTTTGAAGGGTAAAGTTTGAGCTATGAAAAGCACTGTGTGCCACAGATATCTTCTCACAGAAACAGATGGTGTAATCCTATCTGAGTTTTCAATTAAGTATAACTGCATGTCAGGATAAGGAACTGTCTCTTTCTGGATACATATCTGCAAAAGATCCATGTTGCTGTCCCAGTTGTCTCCAAAGAACAGGAAGGAATATTTATTTGATTAAGCAATGGTATATGTTTCATACTCCAGTAGAAGGATGGTGAATTAGGTGGGCTCTGAGAAGCTCCTTGTGACTGTAGTGAAGGGTAGGATTTCAAAAACTGAATTATATTACAACAGAGTATCTGGGTTCAAGGGGAGAATGGCTCTACAGAGAGACTTGGAACACTTTGATGGATGGGCAGAGTCCAGTAGGACGAAGTTTAATAAGTCCAAGTCCTGCATTTTGGTCACAATAACCCCCTGCAGCATTATAGGCTGGGGATGGTGCAGCTGGAGAGTGCCCACGCAGAAAGGGACCTGGGGGTGCTGGTCAACAGCTGACTGAATGTGAGCCAGCAGTGTGCCTTGGTGGGGCCAGCACTGTGCCCTGGTGGCCTAGAAGGCCAACAGCATCCTGGCCTGTATCAGGAAGAGTGTGCCCAGCAGGAGCAGGGAGGTCATCCTTCCCCTGTACTCAGCACTGTGAGGCAGTACCTTGAGTGCTGCGTCCAGTTCTGGGCCCCTGCGTTTGGGAAGGTGTGATGGTGTTCACAGGGGTTCTTGGATGAGGGAAGAGACGAGGATCTGACTCCATGTTTCACAAGGCTTGATTTATTATTTTATTATATATATTACATTAAAACTATACTAAAATAATGGAAGAAAAGGTTTCACCAGAAGGCTAGCTAAGCTAAGAAGAGAAAGTAATGATAAACAAAGGCTTGTGTCTCTGACAGAGAGCCCGAGCCAGCTGGGCTGTGATTGGCCATTAATTACAAACCAATCACAGATCCACCTGTTGCATTCCACAGAAGCAGATAATCAATGTTTACATTTTGTTCCTGAGGCCTCTCAGCTTTTCAGGAGGAAAAATCCTAAGGAAAGGATTTTTCATAAAAAGATGTCTGCGACAGGAAGGATGTTGAGACGCTTGAGCACGTCCAGAGGAGGGCAATGAGGCTGGTGAAGGGCTTGGAACACAAGCCCCATGAGGAACAGCTGAGGGAGCTGGGTTGTTTAGCCTGGAGAAAAGGAGACTCAGAGGTGACCTTATCACTCTCTACCTGAAAGGTGGCTGTAATCAGGTGGGGGCTGGTCTCTTTTTCCAGGCAGCAACTGACAGAACCAGAAGACAAAGTCCCAAGCTATGCCAAAGAAAATATAGGTTGGATATTAGGAAAAAGTTTTTTATGAATTGCCTGCCCAGGGAGGTGGTGGAGTCACCATCCCTGGATGTGTTTAAAAAAAGATTAGGTATGGCACTTGATGCCATGGTCTAGTTGAGGTGTTAGGGCATGGGTTGGACTTGATGATGTTTAAGGTCTCTTCCAACCTAGTGATTCTGTGAATAAATACCCCAGTACACAAATGAACCCCAAAGTATCTTCTCAGGCACAGGTGGGCAGTTTTGTTCAAATATTGATAACATCATGCATGAATACCCAATATTTTGATCCAAACATTGGTTCAGAGAATGCAAAATACAGTATGTACACAGTCCTTGAAGGGAATTTTGAGACATTGAAAATTTGGCCCTTAGCATGATTATGTCCAGTGCCTATTATTCATTCCCCAGAGCAGAATTTGTGTAATTTTTTTTTTAAAGAAATAAAAGTTCTTTATGTGAAGTTTAGTGCTAGCATTAGACACCAAAAGAACACCTGATGCAGGGCTAGACCTTTTTTTTTGCTCTCATTTAGGTGTTTCATTAGGAAAAGCTGTGCTCTCTTCAGATCCTTGTTTATTTTTGTTCTGTTTGGTTTCATTTTGTTTTGTTCACTTGGTTTTGTTTAGCTTAATTTTGGTTTGTTTTGTTTTCCCTCTGAAAGAATGTATTAACAACTTAAGAGACAGGAGATCCATAATGTCTCTGTGTCAGTCTTTGTATCTGTTATATGTGTACATGATATATAAAATCCTATTTAGAACAGAAAAGATGGAGAGTTTGCCAATGTATATTGTTTATTTGTGATTTATTTGAATGCAAAAATCAGGACGCTTATGTTTTATTCTTTGTACCCACTAACTTCTGAAGATTTAAACTGATCTAATATGATGGAAGACAGTAACAGACGTTGACAATCAGACCAGAGGCAACTTTCCCATTGTGGGAATCTTTTGCTAAACATTCACTACTTTAGACTACTAGGACAGTGTAAGTGTAAGTAATGCAGAATAGAACTGATATGGGTAATCTAGCTTTAGATAACCAGCTGAAATACTGAAGCACCAAACCAATACTTTCTCAGAAGACTGCAAAGGGAGTTACCTGTTATTAACTTGGTCTTGATTAGCTTTTCTTGATCTTCACAGTTTAGTGTACCCATAAATATTAGGTAAGCAAGATATTTTTGAAAATTATTACACAGGAATGAAAGACCAAAAAGTCTGTAGTACTTTTAAGAATGCTGAGAAGTTTCTTGAATAAATACTCCAATGATTTTAAAATATGTATTTTTAATGAGGAAAAAAAAGCTATTCTTGACTTGGTACTCTTGGTATCTTCCTACTATTTTTATTATCTTCTTCTTGGTATTTTCTTATTCTGACTAACTTGGTTAACTAGTGAGTGTGAGTAACTCACTGTCAGTTATGACTAAAAGAAAAGTAGTATCAAAATAGAAGTTTCTTAAAATATTTGTTCATTTCTAGGCTGACCTTCACCTTCTATGTCTGACTTATTCCAGAAGTACAAACTAAATGTCTTAATGGTGTCTGAGACTGGTTTTGTTGGTTTTGCCACTACTAGAAAGAGGGAATTATCTGAGATAAACAAGGGTGGTAAAGAGGTCAGTCTCTTTAGGGTGTACAGATCATGTAGGGGGACCACTGTTATCACTGTAACACATCTGAAGCAGAACTTAAAGCATTCTTTCCCCTTGGAAACCAGTTAAACAGGAGATCAGTAGAGTGGAAAAGTGTCTTAAAAACACCATCTCTTCATTCCTCTGAGATCTGAACTGAACATTTGCATTAAATATTGAACAAGCTGAGCCTGATCCTCTGCTCACTGTAAGAAAAAAAATCTCATGTTAAAATCATCTACAATCTGTCTATAAAATACCATCTGCAGAACAGGATGCCCTTGGACACTCAAACTCCCTTCATACTGAAGGTTCTACTGTTTTTTTCTCTGTTTCATTCACTCAAAGAGCCAATCATTTAGATAAGTAATATTGTCTGATTGTGCCAGGATCCTTGAGAAAGAGAGCAGGAAACAGGTCTGCTGAGGGTTAGGGAAAGGCAATCAGTACACTAGGTGTGCACTGCTAGAAGGCAGAAAAATTCAGGCTTCTCATCAATTTTACTAGCACTGTCATTGTTGTGAGACAGGCATATCATCCTGGTAATATACTTTTAGAAGGATATTATTTTTGTATCCCTGTATAGCAACTTTGGGTGGTGTGAATGAGCAGGCCTGATGATGTTAATACCAGAATATTTTGTGAGCTGATGATATTCCAGACACCCTGTGACTTTCCCCGTGGATTTGGCAGTCTCTTTGCCTACCTTAGAGGGAAATGTTTCTCTTGTTTGACTAGAAGTGCTGCTGAGTTACTTATATAGGCAGCATATATACTTACCTGGAGACTTTTTTACCCCCTTTTCAGGAAACCTGTTAATACCCAAGGTCTCTGAGGTACTTCTTATCTCTGCCAGTAATGAAAATGAACTATTTGTAAAGAATTGGTCCTGTTGTTCAGTGAGAAAATCCTTGCTAACTCTCTTGTTTTTGTAGGATTGTTTTGTACAGTGTACAAGTACTTCTCAATCAGTAACATCTTAGAGCACTTAAATATTCATTTTTTTTTAAATGTGCTGGTTTCCCATTAGAAAGCTTGCATAATTATTTACAAAATCATTGTAGGCATTAAAAAGCTAAAAATAGTGAAAAGAATTCATATTCAAAACAAGGAAGAATTCTAAGGTTTTCTAAGAATTTTCAGATTGTTTGTATAAATGTAGCTGCTGTAAACTTTAAATTCTCTCTCCTTAGCTACTGTAAGTAATTGGTGAATTTTTCAGTGCTCTTAGTTTTCTCAGTGCTGTACGAAACTGGAGAAAGTATTTCCCTGATGCAGGAAAATCATGAATCATGAAAAAATGAAGATTTTCAGTGTTGTGAGTCCTGCTTGGTGTAAATTTTGTTCTTAAACACAGAATGCATGTGCTGAGAAATCACAGACACCTAAAATTTATTCTAAATTAAAGTGTATGAAACTGAACTGCCTCTTAGTTGAACAAGCTCTTCTCCTGAGCTGTAATGTTCAGGCACATCTGCAGATCTGGGCCCCTGAGCACTGACAGGCAATTAGATGGCCATGGTCCAGTCACAAGGAGGTTGTGATACAATTACTCCAATTGCTAATCCTTTATTTTAATGATATAGTTATTATTTATATTAAAAACCTGACATAACAATAAGAGCCTGCAGAACAGAAGAATCCATCAGGCACATTTAAGTTGCCTGTCATATGGAAAATTGTACAAATTTAATAAAGCCCTTTATTTTTTCCAGTACTTCATTGGTATTGCAATTTCCTCTGCTTTCATTAATAAAGCAAAATTACTTTAAGAGACTGATAGATGATAAATGACTTGAATTTTTTTTGTGTACCTGGCCTTTTGTTGTACCTTCCCATATGTTGATGGGAAAACAGTTGTTCATGGTTACAACCAACAAGGTGAGCTGTCACAAACAGAATGCTGAGGATTCAGACTTGTTGTAGTGGGTTCACTATGGCTGGCTGCCAGGTGGCCATAAAAAGCAGCTCAATCACTCGCCTCCATAAACAGGCAAAGGAGAGAAAATATAACCCAATATTTGTGAGTGGAAATAAGGACAGGGAGAGATCACTCACTAAGTGCAATCACAGGCAAAGCAAACTGATTTTGGGGCTATTAATTTTATTTATTACTAATAAAATAGAGCAAGATAATGAGAACTAAAATAAATTTTAAAAATACCTTCTCCTCACCCCTTCCTCCTTCCCAGACTCTACCTTGTTTCCCCAGAGGTGCAGAGAGATGGGAATGTGGGTTATAGTCAGTTCATCACATGTGTTTTCTGCCACTGCTCAGGGAGAGGAGTTCTTCCCCTGCTCCAGTGTGGGGTCTCTCCCACAGGAAACAGTTCATGGACTTCTCCAGCATGAGTCTATCTGACAGGCAACAGTTCTCCACAAATTGCTGCAATGTTGGTCCCTTTCCACAGTGTGCAGTCCTCCAGGACCACCAGCCTGCTCCAACCTAGGACCCCACAGGGTCACAGCTCCTACCATGACGCCTGCTCCAGTGTGGGCTCCTCTATCAGTGAGTCTGCGGGTCCCTACCAGGAGCCTGTTCCAGCACAGGCTTTTCATGGATTCAGAGTTTTCTTTTCAGGTGTCCAGCTGCTCTGGTGTAGGGCTCCTCCATGGGCTGCAGGGGCACAGCTGCCTCACCATGGTCTGCACCATGAGCTGCAGAGGAATCTCAGCTGAGGCTCCTGGAGCGCCCTTGCTGCTCCTTTTCCACTGACCTTGGTGACTGTAGAATTCTCTTGTGTATTCTCAACCCACTCTTTTCTGAACACAATTATTCCTACATATTAATCATTTTTCCTTCTTAAATATGCTATCACAGAGATGTTGCTATAATTTCAGATTGGCCCAGCCTTAACCAGAAGCATGTCACTCCTGAAGCTGTCTGCCATTTGATGTGTTGGACAAGAGTAAAGCTCTGCACAGCTTCTCACAGAATTCACCTCTCTAGCCTCCCACTGCCAAAACCTGCTCATGCAAACCCAGTTCACCTGTTTTAGACCATCATTTAGTAATCTTTTTTTAATGCTTACACATTTCTTGGTTTCTCACCATCTATGGATTCCAAAGCATTTTAAGCAACCTTGACAATTCAGATTTCTCCAGCTCATGGTCAAAGAGTGAAATACCCTATTGCTTTTTCTTCTGGTAGAGAAAGAGTCCTGTCTAAACTTAATCACTTCATTATAGCAAAATTAAAGATGTAGTCCAAAACTGGCTTAAGAATTGATATTCACATGCACTGATGGGCCTTATTTAAAGCTTAGACATTGATCCAGGCATGATCAATCTCAGGACAAATGCTTGCTTTCTCTTAATTGGACTGACACACCAGCAATATAGGGAGGCTAAACAGATAAGCCACTTTGGAAAAGTGGATGGGCTGCAAAGGGAAACTAATTCTTCAATTGGATTGCACAGAATCGTACACATAGAGTTTCTTTTGTGTTTATTCTTATAAATTTTTAAGACCTTCCCTCACGTGTCTGTTTTAGCTGGCTAGTTCTTTTAAGTAACCTTGGTCTGACAGCCCTTCAGGACTGAGAGAAGAGAAGCTCAAAACTAGTCTTGGCAAGTTGCACTTGAGTGAGAAATTATTTCCTCCTTGTTAGGAGAAATCATGGGCTCCTGGGTCCTTCTCCCTCCTTCTGACTTGCTTGGACTTTTCTTCCTCTTCTCTCATATATCTTCCTGTTCCAAAGTAGGAAAAAACAAATGTATACTGGATGGTTGGTGGGAGACATCACTTTTCTTTTCAGACCTGTGGCAAACCACTTCCTGCATGTGAGACCTCTGAGGGAGTTCAGGAAACTGGAATAAAGATCTGAGCAAAGAAAATAAGTGCCAAAAATTTTGAGAAAAAAACATGGATTGGGAAAGCCAAGACAATAGACAAAAGGAAAAAAAAGGTATGTGTAAAAGGAACAAGAGAGAATCTCAAATGCAGGAGTAGAAAAAGAAATTAAAGAACAGCAAGCAAATGGAAATAATTTTTTTTAAGTATTGAAGAAACAAGTCTTTATATTATGTAGAAGATTTCATAAGCTATTCGGATATTTTGTTTATGCTTTAAGATAAAAAGAAAGAGAACAGAACATGTTGTGGAGTTACTTAGTGTTCATTTCATATCTTCCTTCTATGGCCATTTCTGGTAATTTTATGGGTTTCCAGGAAGTGGAAGGATAGTGGGCTAAAAGCAAACACAGTTTGGATATTGGGGACTGAAAAAGGGGTTTCTAAATGCATATTTCCTAAAGAAAGGTTTGGGGTTGTTACCTGTCAAAATTAACTTGTAGCAGCAGACAGAAGAGAAATTTTTTGTGTTTAGAAGTTGAAAAAAACCAATGTTACTCATTGATATGTTTCCATTTATTGACTTTGAAGCTTGCTGTGGGGTTTCTTTTTCTTTCTCTTCGTCTAATCATCATTGTGTTGCAGTGCTGAAAAATACTCCCAATAAACAGATTTTGTGGTTCTTAAATGTTTTGGCATCTCTTAATTTTTATTAATCATTAACAAAAGATTTTTAAAGCCTGAATACTCTTCCACTGTGAACATTATCCTTGGATCCTTTTATCTTGAGGTCCTGAATTGAATTTGAAGCACTGGTATATTTGCTTGTACAATAATGTGTTACTATATCAAATTGTCTTTTTGAGAGTTCCTTGATCATAGAACATTTGATATTTTTTTGAATATCAAGATTCTAAGAAATATTATAATTATAGAATATCCTGAGTTGGAAGGAATCCATCAGAATTATTGAAGTCCAGCTCCTGGCCCTACACAGGACAACCCAAGAATCCCACTATGTGCCTGGCAGTGTTGTCCAGTGTTTGTTGTCCAAACACTTCTTGAACTCTGTCAGGCTTATGCTGTGACCACTACCCTGGGAGCCTGTTCCAGTGTGCAAACACGCTAGGGGTGGAAAACTTCCTCCTGGTATCCAACCTAATCCTGCCCTGACTCAACCTCCTACCATTTCCTTGGGTCCTGTCACTGGCCACCACGAAGCAGAAATCAGCACCTGCCCCTCCTCTTCCCCTCACAAGGAAGTTGCAGACTGACTCAGGTGAGGCCACCTCAGCTCAGAGCAGAGCAGGACAATCCCTCCCTTTCCCAGCTGGTGATGCTTTGCCTGATGTCCCCCAGGACAGGATTGGCCCTGTCCTGGCTGCCAGGGCACTGCTGACTGAGATTCAACTTGATATTGACAGGGATCCCTAAGTCCCTTTCCACAGCTCTGCTTGCCAGCATCTCATTCCCCCATCTATGCAGACCACCAAGTGTCCTGTCCCTCTGTAAAAGAGGGAATTGGGGAGAGTTCTTTTTGATAGATTTCTCAGACAAAAATAAAGTGCAAACGCAGCAATATTATATCTGAGAACTGTTTATATTAAAATAAGGGTAGGTGTTCCTGCCAAAGGGGGATAGAAAAGAGAGCAGAGAGGGGAAAAGAGAGGCAGAGAGAAAGCCAGAAGACAAGGGCGTATTGTCACCACTGCCCCTCAGGGGCCCTGTGAGTGCCAGCTCAGCAGAGGGAGCGGGCGTGCTGTGAACAGCAAGGCCGGCGCCCTCCTGCGACCAGCGGCGCGCCATTTCCAGGGGCGGGGGCTCTCTGTCTCCAGTGCTGATGAACCACGGCCACAGGCTGGCTGCTGCAGGCCGTGGCTGTTGTGGCAAATGGGGGAAATGAGGCTGGGTGCAGGTAATTTCTGCTCCATCGGAGAAACGTGGAGCACTAGGTTGTTGCAGCAGTGACCTGCCTCGGGCAAGCGGCGAAGCAGAGCAGGACAGGTGTGGACAAGGAAGCAGCACCACAGGGAGAAAAAGGTGAGGGGGGCCAAGCTGAACCTCTCGGTGAGCCCTCACTCCCTCCACGAAACCCAGAGAAAAATGGACCTGATTATGTTGCAGCTAACTGCTTTTATGTTCTAAGGCTTCTCCCATAGCCCAATTTCCCAGGCGTTTTCTCCCAGGCATACAAGCATCTGCCCCACCAGCAAATGGAGGGTTTCTTGCAACTGATCATGGACGGTTTACTTAGTATTCCCTTGAGTCCCACATTCAGGTTGTTTATGAAGATGTTGAGGAAAGCTGGGCTAAGAGTAGAGCCTTTGTGGAATCCCACTAGAATCAGTTGCTCACACATCCTGTGACACTGTTATCCAGGAGTGGGCTGGACATTTTATCCAAAAGGGTCCTGGGAGATACAGTATTTAAAGCTTTACTGAAGTCCAGAATGGTTACATCAACTGGCTGTCCTTGATCAACTAGCTGATTTACCCTGTTGTAGAAGGAAATCATGTTCAACCAGCAGGACTTTGCCCTCATGAAAGCAAAGGAACCAAAGACTGTGTTGTCTTCTAGGTGTTTTGCAATACTGCCCAGAATCTAATCCTTTCCCTGATTTTACCAGACGCTAAAGACTGACAGGCCTGCACTTTCCAGGGTCTTCTTTCTTGCCCTTTTTGGAAATCAAGACAATGTTTATCATTTTCCAGTCACCTGGGACTTCTCTGTACTCCCAAGACATAAAAATCATTGTCAGAAGCTAGCTCCTTGGGGATTCTTGGATGAATCTCATCAGGTCCAATGGATTTGCAGAGATCCAGCTGGAGCCGCAGAACCCACACAGTTTCAGGGTTGAGTGAGAGTTGATCGTTTTCTTAGTCATGGTCCTTCAGCTCAAGGCACTGAGATCCCCTTGGACCATCATCAGAGTTGAAGACAGATGTAAAGTAAACCCCTAATGTAATGTAAACTTCTAATAAAATTAGGTAATGCAGACCTGCTTTAGAAAACTCCAAAGATGCTCTGCCATATACCCCTGAGAAAGCAACAAGTGGAGTGATACATAGGGCACCAGGTAAGATTGGTACATGTTACAGCTATGTTTTTGTTCTCTTTCTGTGCTTGTCTTAAGATGGAGCTTTTACATAACCAATCACTTATTACATAACCAATCACTTAAAGGAGGGCTGTGCTAATGCTTTGACAAGATACTCAGGGATGTATTCACAATTGCCTTAACTGTTAAACAATGAACTGCATTTGGAAACTGAATGCTTGGGGGAGTAAGTTAGTTTTTATAAAGCATGTGTTTCAAATTGAAAAAAAAAAAATTAATGCCAAGTTGGAGTGTTATTTGGGAAGTGAAAGAGTATAAAATCCAATCCTAACATCAGAGTATACATTGAGTTTAAGGTTACCTTAAACTCAGTCTTTAATAATTGCAATCTGCTGTACCTCCATGTAACAGATATAACTGTCTTAACAGGTTTTTTGGTCAGGCACCATATATTTCCATGACAAAGCCAGTCTAATTTAATTAGCATCATCTAATAAATTAGCAGTTGTAAGGACTGTTGGATACAAGGAAATCTCAGTTTTCTCACCACCTACTTAATCCTCAATCAATGTTGAGATTACTGCTTACGTAATTTACATATACAAGAAAAAATGCTGACGTCCTGCTCAGCTATTGTGGTTCAGTCACTTTACAGACTTGGAAACAAAGGTATCCTGTGAACAGCAGTCGGAGCACTACTTTCCCACTGGATCTTTCTGAAGGGATGCAGAGTGGTCACATATAGAGAAATTGCTTTTTCTTGTATGTATTGGACAGATTGGTTTGTTTTTGTTAGAAATAACAACAGTTAATTTATGAAGTATAAAAAAATAAGGTTTACATGGCAAAACATGATATCTGAAAAAAAATAGAAAAATCCCAAACTCTATGTTAAAAATTACTTTTCAGATACAATGAACATTTAGGTAAAGAAATTATTTTGGATGAAGACATTTCTAATATGAGAGAAACTAATCTGTATTATTTCATATCTCCTTTGTGTACCGCATTTAGCGGTACACAAAGGAGATATGAAATAATACAAATTATTATGGGACATAGTAATTTGTATCCCATACAAGTTATCATGGGACAAAAATAACTTTTTCTATTAATGTCTGCTATTCCAATCCTGTTTCAGCAAATTAGAAACAAGTTTCTTAGGAAAATATCTGGGAATATTTTTTTCTTTTTTACACAATTTAAACACTTTGGTAATCTTCATAGTACAGAGAAATGCTTAAATTTTATAACAGGTGCTTGAGTTGGGAGTTCTCCAGTGGCATCTCTCTGCAGAGATGATGCTGACAATGGGTTTCACATCCTGCAGCTCAAGCAGAAAACCAAGCCAGACTTCTTCAGGAGAATGAACTGCAAATGTTTACAATATCCTCAGCATTTGTTGGATAACTACCCATCTCACTGAAACCAGCAGAAATTCAATCATTCCCTGTAGAGGGACTTGCTTATGGATATGTGTAATTTAAAATGATTGCATGGAAATGATCCTAATTTTTATCTTATTTTTTAGTATTTGCAGTACTCTGTTGATTAATAATTAAGAAATGAATGAATGAATGAATGAATGAATGAATGAATGAATGAATGAATGAATGAGGAATGTATCCCATTCACAGTAACTTGAAGATAGAAGTACATAGAAGAAAAACAAGAGAGGAACAATTTTCACCATGTTTAGAGTTACACTATTTATGGGTTTTCAAAGTAGCAAAATTCTTTGTGCAAAAATCTGAAACCGTGCAGGAAAACTGCACTCTGAAAAACCATTCTGGTAAATGTGGAAGACAGTAATGTGTGAAAGAGATATTGCTGCCTACAGTTTTGAGTACCTAAACTGTGAGCTTATATGAGGTTATGCGTAAATAAATGATCATTATTATAAAGTGAAATTATTCTAACAAGTTTGAGTTAGCTCTGTTTCTGTAGTTCAGGCTTTTGATAACTACAAAAACTTATTTTCATAAATTTGAGTATTTAATTCATGGTTGTCATACTCATATCAATGCTTAAGCTAGCAGAATTACTTAGGAACATGTAATGGGATAATGATTTTCTTCAGCATTGAGTATTCTTCAGTTGACTAGAAATGTGGTAAAATGCTACTGCAGTTTTTGAAGTAGTTGGGATATTTTCAACTGCCATGCAGTAAATGTATAATGTTTTACATATGCAGTAGAAATTTTAACTTGGGTGAGCCATGGAATCGCAATGCTATTGGTTATAACTTTTTAAAAAATGTGTGATATGTATTACTTGCAACAATTAATACAAATACATTATTCCTGATATTGTGATTGATTTTGTCAGACAAAACTAGTCTCACACTGGCATATTAAGGATGTCAGAATAGACATTTTCAAGGAATACCAATAAATCTGTTTAAAATATACATAAAGTGAAAAAATTCTGTAATTATTTAATGCAGAAGCACCATGTTTTAACATTGTCAAACTTTGCTTTGAGATTTGGAAGGAATTGTGAAATACTTTAAACCCTGAGAATGGTTTGTATGTTCCCAGTTTTAGGTAATGGAATCAGAGGGTCCTTCTGTTGCCTTGCCCATTCCCAGAAAGACAAAGGGTACTACTTTTCTTGAAGCTCCTGGAACCAGGAAGGCAAAACATTTTTTAGAATTCATATGCTTTGTGTGACTGTTTCTCAGCTGAAAAGAGAAGCCTGACTGATTATCTCTTTGACTGTGCTGTGTTCTGGGGGAGCAGTGAGCATTGTAATGATTGTGAAACTTCCCAGTGGAAATAGGTTTAAGTAAATGCTGGCAAATCATTGCTTAGTACATGCATCCTCTTAGAAACAAGTATGTTAATACAACTAGGTCGATAAAGATTCTCTTTAACAACTTAAAATGAGATTTTTGGAGGACACTATTGTGGTGGCTTACATCTGGCCTGCAGGCCTCACAGGTATAAATAATCCTAATTATAATTTTATAACTGAAACATAACTGATTATGTAAATACCTTGATTATACAACTACGCCGGTCTGGGGCGCTGGGGCGCGGGCCTGGGCTGCTGGGGGCACAGGCAGTTATTGGCTGGTTGGCCAGGCGGCAACTGGTTCAGCCAATCAGGATTAACCGTGTGGACCCTCAATACCGTGTAAGGAGAAGAGCGCCCATTAAATGTTTGCTGCAGTCGCTCGACCCTTGGTGTGTTTTATCGGTGTGTTTTATCACGTGCCTGCTTCCAGCATCAGCAACATACAGTTAAGTAGGCTGCAGAACAATATGGCAGCATAAGCACATCTACTTAATACAAGAACTCCATAACTAATTTTCAGAAAAACAATCATTCTGTTAAAAACTTCCTGGTATAGTCATTACCCTGTAGTTTCTGAAAAAACTACAGAGATTTAGAGTAGAATATCTCTTTTGCATAGCTGAAACATATCTTGAACTATTTTTTTACTGACAGGTTAAAAAATATATTCCTCTGTTTTTTCTAGCATGGTAAGGAGGGTATTTTTTTGTGTTTTGGTATTTTTTTGGTGTTTTGTTTTTTTCTTTCCCCCAGCTTCTAAATCTTCTCATTGGCTTTTTCTTACATGTAGGTATTTTGATCTGGGGAATAGCATCATACTATGTGTTTTATACAACAGCATTTTCTGATTTTCAAAGCAGAGGTCAGAGTTAAATTTACCTTCAGTTTTGCATATATGAAAATGAGTCAGTTTTGTACATTACATAAGTGAAAGTTGTCAAATTTGGACTGATTTTTATACTACTTCTAAGCCAATAACAAAAGTAAAAACTGTGACCAAGTTGCATTAGATTTAAGTGCAAATGGACGCAAGAAAATGATTGATCTTTGAAAAAAAGTATAGTAACCACAATCTCTTAAGGTCAAATAAAAATGTAAGCTAAGATTAAATGCTGTAACTTAACATTTCATAGCTAATCTTAAATACTGTATTCCCTAAGATTTAAATGTTAATATTAGAAATAAAACTGCAATTAAATATTTTAACACAGAAAATATGGATCCCAGGTTTTTACAGTGAACTTTTTTGCATTAGTAATTTACATGCTTTTTTATGGAACAGTTATTATAGAAATAAAAATAAAGTTAGCAATAACTGTTAGCTAATACCTACTAATGAAGAAAAAGTAGCCAAACTTAGTGCTGCTGAAAAAATCTAATCCACAGCCCTTTTCATGTGTGCTTTCTAAATTCAGTAGTCCAAAGTGAGTATAATTTCTTACATATTTTTCTATTTCCCAAGCACTAAAATCTCTTAGAATCTCAGAAATAAATTATAATAATCTGCAGAAAATCAGCTAATTTAATAAGAAATATTGTAGAATATAAGCTGGAGGTTATTAACATTATAGAAAAAAATTTGAAATTCCATCATGTCTCCACACATATTTTACTACTTTTGCCTTATGAGAAATAGGAAGAATTTTGGGGAAGAAATAATTTGGATTTTTTTTTGGTGGACTTTCTTGTGTCTGAGAACATGAACATAATAAATTTGTGCTATTCAAAAGAACAGAGAAATAAAGACTTGATTAAATTTCTAGATTCAAAACTCCATATTATCCTCAAGTTTAAGATATTTGCGAAGAATAAGATATTTGATAGAGAATTAGCTACTACTACCTTTTTCAATTTCAATAATAATGCTGGCCTATGGGCTTAACCTAAAAGTATACGATGATAGCTTTTTTAAATCCAAAAGGATTGAGGCCCAAAAGAATTTCCACAATAGAATTTAGTAAACATTCTCCTACCTTAGGGGTAAGCTAAAACTTAACTTGCTTGATTTGTTCTCATATTTGCCTAAAAAATGGAGAAATAAGTTTTTTCTGATTTGGAAATATCTAAGGAAAATATGTGAAATCTTTCAGAGAAAAGGTCAGAAATCATTTGACATTTTGACAAGCATGGTTTTTCTTTGAAGTGACTGAGCCTAATTTTAAATGTGATCTACAGAAGTAGTGCAATACATAGTTAATCAACCTTCATATATCTTGTAAATTGAACCTACTTACTGCACATTCTGTTACTTAAATACAATTTGTATTTTTTATTTAATGACATGTTCTAATTATGTGATTTCATCTTCAGTACTAACTTTATTAAATAATTAGGACATGCAATTATAACTTTTAGGTACCTATTTGAAGATGTTTATGAACCTCTTCCTGTACTAAAACTCTTTTTAAAAATAGTTCCTTAAAGATATAAATGTGATTCTTTTAAAGTAATTAAAGAAAATAACAATTTTCACCATATATGCCACAAAATGCATAAATTCATTACATCAGAAAACAATCTTTTTCGTTTCCATGGAGCTACTTAACATGTGTAAAGGGAAGTATTTTTGGTGAGTAATTACTGGATTGAAATTTCCAGTAAGGGCTGTTCAGCTGTCAGAATTTCTACATTTCACAAACCAGGTCCCTCAACTTTGAGATATTCCTGATATACTTCAACTCCTGATTTATGGAAAACCCCGCTAAGCATAGAAATATTTGTTGCATTCCATGCACAAGAATATTTTTTTCTTAGCAGAGAGTTGTCTGAATGTTAAGGTTCATAATACAATCCCTGCTTCATATTAGTGAGATATTTATAGTAAAAGTTAGCTAGAGGGCAAAAAAACAGCAAAACAACACAGAATTCCATTTATTTACCAGGGGAAAGGGTATTTAACAGCAAAAGGTTGTATAGAGTCACACTGGTTCGTCCCAAAAAGCTTATTTACTGCTTTAGAAAGTTGTCAAGGGTTATTTGTATTCAGTAAGGGTGGAAAATCCATGGCAACAGATGACCCTAAGACTATTTACTAAAATTTTAAAGGTAGGTAAGAAAAAGCAAACACAGAAGAAAGATTAAGCAAAGAACTGTAAGTACGTTTAAAGAACTCCCAATTTTATCTCCACAAGGATTCATTAAAATAGGTTTTGGCTAGTAAATACATCGTTTGTCACATGTATTGAGAGGTTTAATAAATGATCACAATGATAAAAGCAATTATATCACAGACTTTGCAATGCTGGATAAGAAGACTAAAATTATGAAGGCAAAGAGTCTTTAGTCATGGGAGACATACTGTAACAGGAAAGTGTGGATCATAATGAATAATTTCTTCCTTTATCTGTAGATAAGATTCTGTTATGCAAAAATGCAGATTACAACAGCCTTAAAAAACTCAGGGGAGATCCTGGGAACACCAGCTGACCTGTTAAGGTCACTGTCTACTTTTTGCTAATGTGACATCAGGGTGTAGAAAGAAGGAGTCGTAATCCAGCTCTAATTTGGACAGGAAAGCACAGTTGAAGAGGTGGGTGTGCAACTGACATCAAATCTACAAATCTGCAAAACAAAGCAGCACTTAACCAGGTGTTTTAATAGTAAAGAGAACTCTTTTCTTTTTGAACATTTATAATACTTCTGTGTAAAACCTCTAAGAGAATTATATAACATGGATGTTAACAGATTAATAATGGTTCTTTGTGAGAGCAGTTGTGTCTGGAAGACGTGAAGGGAACAACATAGCTCTTAGAAGTTTATTCCTTATGATCTGACATCCCAAAGGCAATGTACAGAGCAGCTTTGTTAACTGCTAGTGGTTTTTTAGGAGCTGTGGCTAAAAAGGCAATTCACCTGGTTAAGGAAATGTCACCTTTTTAGTGTGAAGAAAGGCCCTCAAGCCTCTGGGGGTAGGGGTTGGGGGTGGAGGGGTGTGTAACAACAATATGCAAATCTCAGATTAGTTTGGGTTGGGTTCTGACATTGGGATGTTGAAATCTTACTGATTTCTCAGGAAACGTGCTTTCCCAAGCAGATGGTGTGCTGGCGATTTGGGCAGCATGGTCAGGCACATTCTCAAGGACATATATTCAGTTCCAAGACCTGCATAGGCTTTCTTCTTTCCTGCTTCTAGTTTACAAGTGTAATACTTAAATTCTGCAAAATCTATGTTTTTCTGTAGGATGTTGTTTCACAGGAAGGCTTAGAGTCAGTGTTAATTGCTTTGGCTCTAAGCACCATGTTAATATTTTTGGAGCTGTGTAAGGAAAGATTCTTCTACCTAGGCTCGTAAAGGTTTTCTTTTTTTGACTGGATATCCCACTTCTTCCTATCTTCTAAAGCTAAATGTACCAAGAGATTAATGCATGTCTTCCACACCTTCAAATGATGTTTTGGTGAAATGTCAGTGGTGCACAAAATGCACTTTCACATTGGTGTTAATGTCATGATTTTGCTTTTGATCCCATATGGTAAACTTTTACAACTCTTAATTACTGTGAATTTCACACATGTAGAAAAATTTCACTTCAAAATATCTTTCTGAAACAGACTCTTTAACTGTATGGGCTAATTGTGCTGCTGTTTCTCAAGCAGGAATTCTGTATGAGTGAAAATTATTGGCTGCTGTTTATACATTGTATAAGTGCTATATTTATCCCTGACACTTCACTGCTTAACTATGCACATATGCATGAAATCTGGCTCCTACGAGCCCATTTGTTCCAGCTGTACTTCTGTAAGACCATAATTTTATTTCTGACATCAAAACTGGTTGCTGTGGAAAATATCATGTAAAAAACTTCAACTGAGAAGAAAATATGCACTTAACAGATAATGAAAAATGTTATTTTCATTAATGATTTTCCTGATGAAGTGATGCATGTTTATAAAACCTGTGATGCCAAAGTCAGAGAATAATATTAAAATTAAAATGATCTTTGAAGCCGTCTAGAAATCAACAAGAAACTCTCTAAAGGCATATGTAAAATAGAACACAAAACCATTTTTTAGAACAGGGAAAATGACTGAGTGAAGCAGAACCTCAGAAAAAAGATCTGGGTAACCTTGAAGTTTAACACTGATTTTTAAGCAACACAAATGTAATTCTGGAATGTATTAACAACAAAGTCATATGAAAGGCCTGGAGGTAATTATTCCATGCATGTGACCTTTTGTGAGATTTTGGCTTTCTATACTCTGGTTAGCTTGAAATACCTTTTATGATAAATTTGAGAACATCAAGGAAGAGGGAAGAAAAAAAGAGTCAGAGATTTTGAAAATATAAATTATAGGGAAACACTGAAAAAATTTGGGTTTTGTAAGTCAGTGAAAAAAAAGAAAAGAAGACTACAGAAGGATGTACTAATAATGATGTACATTGGCTTTGCTTGGAGAAGGATAAAAACAAAAGGACTTAATTTACACCAAAGGCTATTTACCTTAGGTATTAGAGAAAAACTTACAAGCACAAAAACCAGTCCTTGTGGTAAATCACTGAAACAGATTGTCCTTGTAGATTAAATTATGAAATCATCTTCTTTAAGGAGAAGTTTAGGCAAACCAATACCAGTCTGGCCTTTGTGCACTGGATTCCAAGTCAGTTTCAGCTAATATTTTAGGTGATCTATTGAAGTTCCTTCTAACTCTACACTTCCCTTAGATACAATGATTTTTAATTATTATTTAAACAGATACTGTACTTTTCCAAGTTGTATGAAAATACTTAAGGCATGCAATTACTTTTAAAATTTTTGTTTAAATAATTTTAAAGGCTTATCTAGACAGATGCAGAAATTAAGTCCCTTCTCTCCTTCTCACCAAAAAAGAGCTCTCATGGGGAAATTCCAGAAGAAAAAGGAAAGAAAAATTGAATAGTTTTGAGATGTTGGCCAAATAAGGCAATATCAAATGACATATAGAATAGTAAGAGTTTCTGTTGGAAATCCTGAACTCTATAGGACTCTAGATTTCCTTCAGGAAGGATTTTGGATCAACCCTTCAGTTTCAAAACAGAGCTGCTATAATTTGAAAATGTAAAAAGATGAAAATAATTATAGAAAATTCTTATTTGATTTTCTTTTCATGTTAAATATCAATTCTTTATTGTGATACTCAGGTGCCCTGGTTTTAGTGTGTGATAACACTTCTGACAGAATATGAACTGTCAGGGTTTTTTTCATTTAATCTTTAGCCCAAAATGGTTTCAGAGGTAGCATAGTATTTGAAGGTAGATATATTTTGTAAAATTTCTGCTAGTTTGTTCCTGAACAGATTGGTTAATGGTAGCAGTAAGCTATCTTGCAATGACAAATTTTGGTTGATTTTACATTGCAGAAAACATTGTTCAACAGTATCAGATTTACAAAGTTACAGATATAGTCTACAAGACAAGATATATTTTATTTTTAATCAGAACTTAGATTTCAATCGTGATTCCTGTTAAGAGAAATTATTTTTCAGATTCTGTTACAAGAACTTGATCATCAAGCAGTTGCTTGTGTGTTTCTTGTCCTTTATAATTTTTGTTCTGCTTTTATAGAATTATGCAAGATCAGATATTACTCACATTTCTGCAATATTTTGTAAGTAAGAATCACAGTAGCAATAACCTTGCATATTATCCGTCTGTGATCTGCTTTTATAACCACACAAATGATCCACAGAAGTTATCTATTCCACAGAATTCTTGGGAACCGAGCTATTTTGCCTCTGAAATTAACCCTGAAGGACTATACCACTCTAGAGCAGTACTAGAATTAGTTATTTACTAATATAGAATGAGTGAGTCAAGGAATGACTCTTCCATCTGCACATAAATTATGGATGAATGAAACAATAAAATCCTCAAGACAGGAGACTTTTCTTCCATATGGGAGAAACTTAGGGCCAAGTATACTGAAGTTTTATGTCAGAACAAAATTTGCACCAGTGGCCAATTTTCTTTTAAAACTGAACAAATTGTTGCCAACTTATTTAAGAGGTCTAGTGGTCAAAAACAGCTACAAAACTGTTCAGGAAGCAGCTGTTCCAAGGCAGGGCTATAATCATTAAAAATATATTTACTATCAGAGAAATTATAGAGGCAGAATTAGCACTTGTTTAAAGACTAGGACACAATTTCATTCTCAGTGAGTAATAAAATGGGATTTTACAAATGCATTTAGAGTTTTCCAGTCACATGTAAACCTTAAAAAAATACGCTTCTATACAGTGCATGTGAGGCTGAATCTGCGACAGGTATCAAAAGAAATACAAAAAGCATGCAATAGACTGGAAATGGCTTGTAATTTGCATGATAATAATAATCATGAAGACAATGAAAGTTGTGTTTGGCTAAAACAAGGTCTCTGTACACATACCTTGATATCACCATTTTGAATAAGTGGAGAAAAAGCAAAATACAGGAATGTGGCTGGCTCAACTGCACTAGCTGCAGTTATTAAAGAGATTAAGCCCTAATCCTTAAGAGGAGGAAGAGAAGAGACATGTGGAGTGGAAGAATTTACTTCAATCACTGGGAACTACAGACTAATGTAAGTCTTATAGATCTGTCCATCATGTCACCTTAAACTTTTTGGCTGTATCTGCCAAAGTAAGAATCTTCAGCATTGAGGAAGTTTAACTCACCTAATGTCTTTTGCTGTCTTATTCTTGACACTTCAATACCAGCTGTGGTTCTTGTAATAGACAAATGATTTACCAAACAGAATCCTCTGTGATGTTATTAGATACAGGACAATACAAACAAGATGGTATCACCTGGCAATAAACAAACAATTATTCTAACACAAATGACACGGATAATTTGACTGATGAAGTCTATGGACTCTTGTTGCATTGATTCTAAAAAACAGCCATGCATTTTTAATAACCTGCTGGTTTTGGAGGTTCAGCTATAGAAGACCCAGACTAAATAATCCCATCAGATGCTGGGTTCATAGTTTCCAGATTGCCTCTGTCCATCCAAATGAGTTTAGTGGAAGAATTGCATGACAAAACTTTATTGCGTAGTTGTTTTCTCAGCTGCCCTGATTCCTCTGGCCATAGGTGGTCTTCCTGTAGCCTTCCTGATTGTTCATTTTTAGGTATTCTCCTGTAACTGCCTCTGATGCAGTTTTAGATTACCATCCATGGTCTTGTGTACTTAGCATCCCTTGGGGCTGGACCTGGTACCCTGAACATATGACTCTATTGTGCTTTGATGATAGTAGAACTGTCTTGTAGTTGATTCTTAGCTGGTATAAATAGGAAATGTCTAATCCTTGAATGACCAATTTAGCACTGTCTCGGGATCTGATTCAAATAAGGAACTGAAACACACAGACATGAGTATCTTTGGTCAAGTGCACAGAGGAGATTTTACATTGAGCAGAGAGAGATGCTACCTTCTCTTCAGACAGCTCAGTGCTCAGTTACATTTTGGCTTATACTGGTTTTGTCTTTATACCAGATTGGATGAGAACAACGCATAGAAAATGCCCTAATGTACTAATTTATTTCAACACTAATATCAGATGAGAATTGTGGCAGAAATGTCAAGTTTAGCTTCACACTTTTCGATGTTTTTATTAATAAGAAAGTATATAGAACAACTGTTTCTGTAATAATGTTATAACATAGTTTTGAAATTATTAAATAATTTAATGTAAGTTGCAAATTATTACATTTGCATTTTATTTACATTTTATTTTCTTAATATTATTTGTAGCTCCAAAGTGGCAGGAAAAAAAGGGTCTTATTAAATAGTTTAAGATTTCAGTAGATTCTGCACCTGACTTATGAAAATGGCAAAATGGCTTCAAGCTATCTGGTGATCACTAAGCTGATGAAAAATTGCTTTAAAGTTTAGTGATATGCAGAATGAACAAGAAAGGCATAACACAGATCCTACTGGCAATCCACTTGTCACCCTTCTGCTATATCTGTGTCCATTTACCACTTTTCTTTGGCAGTCAGCAACATCTCTAAGTGAATTTATTATCCAATTCAGAATGTAACATCAATAATGCAGTGACTCTCTAAAGTTTTGTAGATTTTTATTATTTCATTAATTACTTACTTTGTACCTTTTATGGCAGTAGTAAGGAAAATATTCCTCAAATCGAGGTAGCAAGTTATTTTTGTCTGCTTTGACTTCCATTAAAATTTCCTTGCATGAAGTAGGTAAAATATTTTATAATGGGTGTAGCTACTAACCAGCCCAAACACTCTGCCATTTTTTTCTTACTAGAGTAAAAAGTGTCTTGAATTTTATTTCACATATGCAGTTTTGAAAAAGTTTCTATTTTTACTGCTTTGACCAGACCTTGAGTTGGTATAAGATACTATGGCTCACAGAAGCTCTGCAAGTTCACACTTGCTTAAAAATATGCTTTGTTTCTTAAATATGGATGAGTTTTTGATTTTAATTCCAGGCTTACCATTTGTAAAGATAAAAATTTCAAGAGATAATTTATCTGAAGTATCTCAACATTCAAATGAGCACTAACAAATGAAAAAGGATATCAAATGCAGATCTTAATTTTCTTCAGTTAGAAATTTATCATTGTTTTTCAAGTCTCGCTATGTTTAGGTTGTTATTTTCTATTTTCCTTTAGAATTCTGAAAAATAGAATTCCTTGTTAAAACTTCTACTTATGAATTTTGCATGTTAGCTGAATAAATTATCTTGCCTCCATAATGAAAAATGTCTTTATCTTGTTAAATATAAGGTCTTTCAAGTCTAGAAAATAACCAAACTCATAATGAATCATTCAGCAAAGGGCAACCAATAAAGTTTTTGTGTCACAGTAATATTTATCCTTATTAGAGAGAAATCCACATTAGAATTCATCTCTAATATATTAAGTGCTGAATGGATTGAAAATAAAAATTTTTTTCTTTAACTCTGTGCTTGTCTACAAGCATCCAAAATGAAGTCTGCATGAAAAGAAAAGAGCTGTGGAAGGGTTTAAGGAAATTTTTATTAGCTATATTTAAATATTAAAAAAAAAAAAAGTTAAATTTAGCTATAACTGTCTCATTCTGATTAAACTACATGCTGTATTTTTACATTGTGGTTAGATTTCCATAAAAGATTTTTTGCATTCTTTAATCACATATCATAGTTCTTTCAGGCAAATTGCTGCTGGGAAATGGAAAAGATGGAATTGGAAGAAGAAGAGAAGCAATGGTGAAAGTTATCACCTAATGAAGTCTGCAAATTCCTGTTTTTCTCAATTCTGGACTCCTAATTTTCATTAGAATTTTACTGATGAGATGCAATATATTTTGTTAATCTTTCCTTGCACTCATTAATATAAAAATGCACTGATTTTGAGGTCATGTATGTATATGCATTCCAGAGTTTTATCTTGTTACAGTTTCTCTAATGAGCTTTTACTGAAAGGAGTTTCAACATTTTCACTATTAGTATGAGGAAATTCTTCACACCGCAATTATATTATCTATTATCAAGCTGCCTTAAACACTGACTTTCAGCTGGCATAATGAATCCATCCTTTTGCTGCTGTTTCTTGGTCTTGCTTTGTAAATGGCATTGTATGATGTGTTATTTCTTTCCAGGAGAGTTGGAGAGCAGTATAGTGAGTTTTTTCACTCACTGGAGTGAAAAAACTGGAGAGGTAAGGACTGGATGGTGACATTCTGCCTACTGAGGCAGTGACAAGAGCCCTGTTTCCCTTCGTCAAGATAAAGAGAGTGGTGCTATCAGAGAAAAACAAGTGCAATAAAAATGCTCACCCTCTGGGGGGAAAGTCTTGGAAAGCCAATTGTTACCATTGGTCCTGAAGCTTATTTTCAATGTATACTCATATATGCCCTGTGCTGGATTAATTGAGAAATGGCTCTATCCTTCCTAAGGTTATCAAACTATATCTTTCTTTCCTTTGATTTGTATTAGAAATGGTTTCAGACAGGGCAATATTGGTATCTAGATAATTTATTAAAAACTAAGAAGAAGAAAACAGAAACACAAGAATTGGAGCCTGCCTATTTTGACTAATAAAGTCTATAAAGCTCTTCAATACAGAGTGTCAAGTAACATTGAGCTGATTTTTCTGTGAATTTTCCTCTCTAATAATATGATTTTCCTTCCAAGCAAAGCAGGGAGTCATAGAATAAGTCAGTCTGAAAGGGAGCTTTGGATGACACCTAATTCCTAATTCTCCTCCAAGCAGAATTAGCTTCAAAGATTGGTCAGGTTGCTTAGCGCATAGTCTTATCTGTTTTAAAGGATCTTGAAGATAGACATTGTACAACCTTTTGGAGAGATATGAGCTTGACCACTTACATTGTGGAAATGTTATTTTTCTTCCATCTAGTTGAAATTTTACATGTTCTGACTTGTTACTGATGCCTCCTTCTCTCTGTGCATGCCTGAGAAGCATTTGACTGCCTTCTTTATAATACCCCTTAAGAAGCAGAAGGCTGCAATGAGATTCCCCTTCAACATCTGCTCCAGGATGAGCAGGCAGAAGTGTTTCTTCTGTGTCTCCTCAGGTATAATGCAGCCCAGCTCTCTAACCATTCCACCAGCCATCTGCTGGACTCTCTTGTTTGTGACAGGGGAATCTACAGCACTATGCCAAATGTGGTCTCTCTAGTGGATCAGAGCGGAGTAATTACTTTCCTTAAGCTGCTATTTGCTTTTCCTAATGCAGCTGAGGATGTTATTGTAAGGCAGTGCTACAAGCTCACAGTGAGCCAATAGGATAACTGGTTTCCTTTTAAAAAATATAATCCCAGTTACTTGGTCCTCAGCTATACACAGGTAATCCATCCCAGATGCAGAACTTTGACACACAATTTGAGGTAGCTACTTGAGGGTAAATTCTATAACTCTTCATTTCATCATGTTTATAGTCCTATTGATACTTAAATTGTGAAGAACGATGGTTGCAGATCTGTAATGCATATTGTATTACAAGGTACACTGTTATTTGCAACTTGCTTATCTTGGCAGCTTGTAAAGATAGTTTGTACTATACTCTTTACCTGTACTTTGTTCTTTTGCATCTTATATATAGAGTTAGTAGACATATGTGTGTGTGATTAAATAAGTGTAACTTGAAATTTGTATTAATTTATACAGCTTATGAAACTGTGTCTAATGATGGGCTACCAGCAGTATTTTTTCTTAGAGTACCAAATGGAAACTTAGAGACACTTTCAGCTGGCACTTTCACAGTTTCTAACAAATGAACACTGCACCTGTCCAAGCTGTGGATAGCCAGTTTTCCCAGGAGAATGACATGAAAGACATTATCAAAGGCCTTGCTGAAGTCAGGGGAGACTGCATACAGAGTCTTTTCTTCATTCACAGGAAACAAGTGCACAGCCATCCCAGCAATGATTATGGTGGCTTAGAGTTGCCATTGCCCTCTCAAGGTGTCTGGAAGGTCTGAAGTGGAATGCAGCTGGGACAGAAAAAAGGCTGTGCTCCAGTCATAAAAATCTTCTGCTGGTCAATACTATTAGTTATCATATTGATACCTTGTGAAGGCTGACCTAGAACAGGGACTAGACAGAGTTAAAGAATAAAGTAGGAATTTATTAAAAGGCCTCAGTGGATGCACTTTGGGCAGTACAACAGCCCAGCCAGGGCTGCACCCAAGATGAACCCAAAATGGTCACAAAACAGACAATGGTCATGATGGCTCTCACTTTATAAGTCCTGGTCTATTTGCATATTGGAGCCAATTGTCTCATTATAGCTTTAGCCCATTAAGTCCCATCCTTTTTGTTTTTCTCACTTCATTCCACCATTGTTTATGATCTTGGGCCAGGAATTTAGATCAGTTGTCCTTGGTCCCAAGCTAGAAAAGGAATTATTTTGTCTAGCTACTCTGTGAAAGAGCTTACTATCCCCTAATATGAAGTTCAAAATTACACACTAAAGCAGAACAGAATCTGAAATATATAAAAACTAAAATCTGAGGCATCAGTATTCATGTTATAGTTTCCCATTCAATGAATGAGAAAGATCCAGCCATGTTCTTTTAACAGAAATTAAGTGACATCTTCAAGGTTTTCATATATTAGGTGTCTTATCTTCTGAGAGCAGAGGGCAACTCAGAACCACTCTTACTGTGAAAAGATGTTTAGCAAATGACAGAACACCATTTCAGCTGGTATGAAACATCATCCATAGCTTGTTCCAAAAAAGGGTACCTCACCATTGCAGGATCTTCCCCTTCTCTTTGATGCTTGTGTCTCTCTGATGTATGTCTCAGTATTTTTGTTTTCTCCTCTTGATGTAACATTTGTAGATCCATTGAGAAAACTTGATCCATTTCTAGATCCATTGCCTTATGCCTCCTTGCCCTATTTTGCTGAAGTCTCTATGGAAGCTGTCTTTAGTATTCCTGAAATGTAATTGGTACAATTACAATAACATTAATGACAGTTAAATGACAGCAACTGAATATGAGAATTTTTAACCAAATGGACTGAATTAGAGGATGGCTTTATTATAATTTTTGAAAGGTCTGGAACAAACCACTGAGACCTTCAACTTTAAAAGATGACGCAATCAGTATAATTTCATAGTTTAAATTGATATTATTCTTTAGAATAACAATTTTGTGACATTGAGTGGGTTGCATATTCTACTTAAGAATGTGTCCTCATTTGCATAAACTTAAAAAAAAAATATGTTACCTGCTACACTGAATTGACATGCAATACTTTACAATTGTTATCAACTATAACAGCCATCACACATCTGGAAACCAGGATTCAGGAAAAGGTGTCCTCATAGCTTTACGATATATGTATACATCTATATCTATAATCTTTATAGATAACATTCCTGTAAGTTGGAGGGAACTGAGAAAATGAAAAATTGCATATTCCCAGAATAATTATTTCAGTTTCTAGTGGTATAGGAAGTTAAAACTAATCCTGAGATTTGAGCTTTGAATATGCAACTCTCACGTAGAAATAATAGCTGGACTTAAGAATTAGTAAAATGTCTAAGCATATAAATTTTATAGAAAGTTTATAGGTGCAAGGGTAATTAATTATACTCAGAATACTTCTGCTGCAAAAGGAACATCTTGCAGGGAGTGCATTAGTAAAGCATTGTAGATTTGTTATAAAATATTAAGATTGCCATCTGGATTTGTCTAAATTCTGTGAAAAATACCTTTATTTTGTAGGCTGAATTTAGGTAGGTTTTTAGAGTCACATCTAGACTGCTTCTGCTGGATTTTTTATATGCTACAAAACTGTTTCTCATAACAACCCTTGAGTCTCTGCTTAACCCTGAAAACATCTACAATGCTGTACTACCTAAATTTTTATTCCTGACCTTGTACAGAATTGACTTGCTTTTTGGCTTCAGTGTGGAGGTTTGACTCTAGCCTTCAGTCCCAAAGGAATTCATAAACTAGACATTTTGTAACAATTCTTTATGCTGGTTCCAGTACAGTAAATATTATCACATTCCATCTGCTGGGCTGAGCCCGCAAAACCAATTATGACTCTATATGATTTTATCTCTGAGGCAAGTCACAACATGTAAATGTGTTCCTTAAAAGAAGCATACATGTCTTAGTTTTCTAGAAACATTCTGTTTTGATCAAATACTTGATTTTTCAGCTAATGTGATACTTTTAACTCACAGGTACTCTTGGTTCTACAATATATATTATATTGAACCATCTGTGGCTTCTAAAGGTTTGTGTGGTCCCTAGAGAGAAATAATAGTGTTTTCTCTCCCCTCAGTCAATTAGTCAGCATGGTTATATCAGATCTATGGTTCATCAAACAACAAGCCAGTGTGTCTTTTCCTCTCAGAAAGAGAATCTGAAGGTGTTATAGTTCATGAGCATTTGGAAAATATGGGGGAATAGAAAGGTTTTGGAATATAATGGTGAAATTGAAGGGGTAAAGGTGTTGTGGAGGTACACAATGGTGCATAACACATAAATGATGACATGGCAGAAACTGGGATTTTAAAACCGTCCAGCACCATAGCTATGACTCTTTTGGGGAAAAAGAAAAGATGGAAGAAATTATTTTGCAGGGATGCAGGCCATCTAGTAGGAGAAGAGTGTTTTAGTGGAGTGTGGAGTCACTGAGTAGACCTGGGGGAATCCTAGAAATGGGGAAGAGGATATCTGGGGCTTTCACTGTGTAACAGAAGGGAGAAGGACAGGGAGACACTGTAATTTTGCGAATATATTATCTGATGGCATTCAAACTGTCATTAACCTGGTCCAGCCCAGCTGAGCCCCCATCAGCTGCCGGGCAGGGGAAGGGAGGCCGTGGCCCTGATGTGTTGCAGCTGAGCCTGGCCTGGCTGCTGAGATCCCAGCTGCTCCCCTCCCGCACTGCAGCCACTGCTGAAACCTCCGTCATAAAAGAGCTCCAGCCACAAGCCCGGTGGGGAGATGTCACCACCTGTAGGCCATGGGTGAGATACTAACTCTTTGAGTGCATAGATAAGGCTTGCGGACCTTCAATCCTCCCTCAAGTGAGAGAAAAGAATGTAGTGAGAACACATCGAGAAACAACTTGAAGACATCAAGGTCAGTAAAGAAAAAATCAAGTCCCAGATAGGAGGGATGAGGTGATCCCTTAATTTTGGATCTGAAATCCTCTTGTAAAATTATGGAGAAGAATGCAATTGATAAATCAGACTCTTTTTCCCTGTAACTCATTGAAAGTAGGAGGAGATTTAGTGTTCAAATTTAAGATATGTGCAAAATTGTAGATATGAGCCTTCATGCTAAAGCAAGCAGGTGTTGAAGTAGCTGTGATCCCATGAAAAGTTTGAAGAGAGTGAGAAAGAGAGAGAGAGAGAAGAGTAATGAAGACCCTTTGCCCCCAGGGAGAGAAGAACAAGATCTCTGTTCCCAGAGATGAAGATAATCTTGGAGATAGATAAGGAGAACTTTTGCTCTTAAACAGCTCATCTTTAAAATAGTACCCCATAAGTTGGCATGGCCCATGAGTGCAGCTGTGGAAGAGCTGTGAAAGATGGGAGGGACTTCACAATTGCAGATACACAGGCAGCTGCTATTTGTAGAAATTAAAAGCCATGAGAGAGCTGTTTTCTTGTGGAGAAGTCTCCATAAATTGGCAAAAGGCACTCCTCTTTCTTAATGAACTGAAGAAAGACTATTCTAGAAGTGATAAGTGGCTGATTTTTTTCTGTATGTTGTTAGTAGGAAAGAAAAGGTTGTAGGAGGGAGAAGTGTTCTAAAGGTTTTATTCTGATTCTTATTATTCTCTCTCTTAGTCACTGTTAATAAAGTTTTCTTTATACCCTTTTAAAGTTTTGAGCCTGCTTTGTCCTCCTCCTAATCCTATCTCATAGCAGGAAATCAGTAAATAATTCCAGAGGGTGCATGGCATTTGGCCAGCACTAGACCAACCTCAACTACTGATCAGTCCATTGTTACATGTTCCTTTTTGTGTTCAAGATTGTGGCATATATTCTATTTCTATTTCTTTGAAAAGTGAAAGGTACAGCAACACATGCAGAAGCTACATGTGAAAAGATTTTAAGCATTTTCCCTGGCAGTTTCTTCTCCAGATGTCTGATTGACCAGGCACAGTGCACCACATAAATTTACAAGGTTTTGAGGTTTAGATTGAACTACTTCCCTGCATAAATATTATTTATTAAAGTAGTGTTTGATATAAATATAAAATAAACTTAATAAATAAAAAAAATTCAAGATACCCTAAGCAAACTGTAATCAGCAAAGAGTTAAAAGAAATTGAATATTTCTTGATAAAGAAATAAATCATAAAATTACAGAATTACAGTTGGAATGACCCCATCAGGATGATTGAAGTCCAACTTCTGGTCCTGCACAGGACAACCCAAGAGTCACACCACATGCCTGACAGTGTTGTCCAAACTCTTCTTGAACTCTGTCAGGCTTGGTGCTGTGACCATTGCCCTGGGAAGCCTGTTCCAGTGCCCAAACACCCTAGGGGTGGAAAACTTCCTCCTGATACCCAACCTAAATTCTTCTGGCACACCTTCACGCCATTCTCTCAGGTCCTGTCATTGGTCAGGAGAGCAGAGATCAGCACCTGCCCCTCCTCTTTCCCTGACAAGGAAGTTGCACTTAGGTCTCCCCTGAGTCTCCTCCAAGCTGAACAAACCAAGTGCTCTCAGCCTGTCCTTGTACGGCTTCGCCTCCAGACCCATCAACATCCCTGTGGCCTCCTTTGGACGCTCTTTGATAGTTTATTATGTTCTTTATATTGTGGCACCCAAACTGCCCCCAGCACTCGGGGTGAGGCCACCCCATCCCAGAGCAGAGCAGGACAATCCCTCCCTTTCCCAGCTGGTGACGCTGTGCCTGATATCCCCAGGACAGGGTTGGCCCTGTCCTGGCTGCCAGGGCACTGCTGACTGAGATTCAACTTGATATTGACAGGGATCCCCAGGTATCTTTCTACAGTTCTGCTTTCCAGCATCTCATTCCCTAGTCTATGTACACCACAGAGTAGCATGTTCTGTTACCTATAAAAGCTGTAACCTTGGTAATGAAACTGGGTTAGTGCAAAAATGTTCAAAGTAGGAAGTATGCTAACATAAGGGTAATAATTAGAACACAGTACATGAATTAGCACAATGACCTTCCAAAAATATAAACTTTATGTGATTAGTACTAGCAAAATTTAACCAGTATGTAATTACAATTGCTATAGTTTTAAATACAGGACCAACTCTCAAACTTAAAGCAACTTCTACATTTGTTATTTTTACACAATATCCATAAGATTTTCATAGAATATTTTATTATTAAACTGCTCTCATTTTACAATTTCCTACAAGTGACCTCTGAGTTTTATAGTCTTAGCTTTTATTTTTATGAAAGGCTTGTCATTTAAAAGTATAATTTGCTTTTAATTTTTCTTAAATTTTTATAGAAAATTGATTATATTTTTTTCTCTTTTAAACTTTTCAAAGTCAGATACATTTGAAAAGCTAGCTCTAGTCAGAGTCCATTACCTGTTCACATGCTTTTAAAATAATGCAATTATCAATAACCACTTAATTTTTTTACTGGTCCTGAATTTTTTCTGGATACTACTATGAGGAGCTCAATCAGTTTCCAAAGGAATTGAATCTTTTGTGTGCATATAATTTATGTAAAACATGAGACAGAATATATAATAGTGATGAAGGTATATACATCTGGGATGTCCCTGTGTTTCCTAGATATCTTCTGTAAATTTCAAAAACTTGGAGATTATACATCAAAATATATACTAAAAATTTTTAAAGTTATTCTTTTTTCACTGTACTATGATGAATATGAAGCGTCTTCTACTCCAGGGAAGGCATTCACTCTCTCTCTCTCATTCCTCACAACTCAATAATATTTATTGCCCAACATATCTCAGATAACTTCTACATATTCTTCAGACTTAAAAGAGCATAAAATTCTGATTAAAATTCCTATTTCCCTTAAAAATCTGGAAGCTTTCCATGATATTGAATCATGTCAGGTGCTGCTAAGAGAGCTTCTTCTGTTCCCTATCCAAAATAAGGTAAAAGAGGCAAATTATATAAAACATCCAAGATGAATCAGGGAAAAGCAAGCTTAGAAACCTGCTAGAGGCAGAGGAGGTGAAGCTTTTTATGTAGAATCTCCTCTTAGCATACTGAAAATTGAGAGGGAATTAAGAGAAGCAGAATTAGAATGAGGTAGGAAACAGCCCTGTTTGGAAGGTAGGTAAGATGCAAATGTATAAAACCTGTTTGTTTTTCTTGACACTTAAAATTTAGTATTAATAATAAAAATCTTAAAAAAAGAAAAAAGAAAAAAGAAGAAAGAAAGAAAGAAAGAAAGAAAGAAAGAAAGAAAGAAAGAAAGAAAGAAAGAAAGAAAGAAAGAAAGAAAGAAAGAAAGAAAGAAAGAAAGAAAGAAAGAAAGAAAGAAAGAAAGAAAGAAAGAAAGAAAGAAAGAAAGAAAGAAAGAAAGAAAGAAAGAAAGAAAGAAAGAAAGAAAGAAAGAAAGAAAGAAAGAAAGAAAGAAAGAAAGAAAGAGAAAGAAAGAAAGAAAGAAAGAAAGAAAGAAAGAAAGAAAGAAAGAAAGAAAGAAAGAAAGAAAGAAAGAAAGAAAGAAAGAGAAAGAAAGAAAGAAAGAAAGAAAGAAAAAGAAAGAAAGAAAAAAAGAAAAAAAGAAAGAAAAAAAGATGACCTTGATTGTTGTTTACCAGACAGGTAAAATCTTCTTATTTGGAGATTTTATTTCCAGTAAATTCAATGACTTGTCTTTGTGAAAAGACAAGAAATGCAAGTGAGTTTTCTTCATAGATATTGGTCTAAACATGATTATGGGTTTTGCAAACACAAATGAAACTGAATTAGCTGGCCTACAATTTCAGTACTGTAGTCATAGCTCTGAACCATACAGGCATGAACAGAATGTGCTTTTACTTCTAGAAAATACTCAGGTTTAGCTGCTTGGGAGACAGTGCAAACAGTGCTCTGTTTGTCATGTCATTATTTTAAGATCTACATTTTAAGAACCAAATATATATCAAAACACTGCAAGGAAGAAATTAGAGTCCAACAATGCCTGCTCTTGTCCTCCACATGTAAACATAGCTGAACAACTTAACTGTGGATAGGTTTATATCTGATTTCACTGTAACTTGAACACATTATATCTGATTTCACTGTAACTTGAAAAAAGAAGATTGGTCACTGGAGAACAAAGATAAATATTCAAGGTAAAATACTGAGTTTAAGAATAAACTGGGCACAATCACATACTGATGGTTTTTCTGTGCTTATATTCTCCAGTGGACAAAATCAACTAACAAATTACAATAATATGATCTAATTTGACCCACCATAAAAGGGTTTCCAGTCACAAGCATTGAGGGGCTTTGTTTCATAAAAATCACACAGCTATTTGTGATGGCCAGAGTGTGGAGACAGAAAATATTACAGAAATGTAGAGGCTTTTACTTGATACTAACAATGCATGTATAATCAGAGAAACGAATAGAGATGACATCCCTATTTGCATCTAATGGAATAAACATGGCTCTGTTGGACCCTTAAATATGTCCATTCAACTCAGGAAAATTTTTTGCATTAATTTCATTCACTCAAATACTAAATTATCTTGCTGAAGTGGTGCAATGTTAAAAGATACACTTAATGGGTTTGTTCTTCAGAAATGTAGTTACCTGTGTCAATGTTCTAAAGAAGAGGTCACAAAAAAGAAGATGCAAATTATGAAGTAGTAAGAGTCGTCTTAATTAGTCATCTCATTGTGCACAATGAATCTTGTACTCAGGTACAGACTTGAAAGTATACTGAATGTATTAATCTGCTTTTATGTAAAAGAAAGGTTAAGACCGAAAGGCTCAAAGCCGAACGAGTCCTGTAATAAAATTTGTACCTTCAAAACTTTTAAGAAGAGAAAAAGACTCTAGCATCACATTTTTGGGATAAAATAATGAACAAGTTCACCATTCAACAGCTCTTTGTCTCCACTTCATAAGCTCTAAAGTTGCAATAAAAATGTTTTACTACTGTTATTAGAGAAATTAGGGTCTTAAATTGCATGCATAAGTAGAAATCTCAACTTTTCCTATTAAAGATAGAGACATGGATTGGTTTCTCTGGATTTGAAATGATTCCCAAGCTCTGCAGTTGGGAATATATAACTTTTTTTGTCTAATATATTTGCTTTTTTCAATTTTTGTAAGAGTATTTGCATGCTTTCTAGAACTTTGGCTTTTAGGAACTTTTGAAAATATTTGATCTTACAAGTGATGTTTACAGTCTGAAAAGAAAGAAATACAGACTTCACTCTTTGAATTCAAAGATTTTTAAAACAATGGTCTAACCTGAATTGTTTTAAACCCAGTTGTGTTTATTTTTGTCCTTGAATGAACGTGGAAGGCAGGGAAAGGGGGAAAATACTTATTTTATGTTCAAGAATGTGCCTCCTTTTCTTATTATTTTGGTCTTGGGTTTTTATTTTCACTTGAACTTTGTTATTGCAGATTTCTGAATGGTAATGAAAATCGGCAATTTGCACATTGGAATATTCTTTCAGAAAATTATGATTTTTTGGTAGCAACAGGTTTTGTAACAATCAGTTGCCTTTGATGATAAAATTGTTTTCAGAAAAAGTGAAAGTCTTCAATAATGTTTCTTTAGAACAGAACATTCATATACTTTGAAATACTTTTCAATTCATCTCAATATTCAAAGTGCAGAGTTTTAATAAAATGGCCATATATGATTCTTATTCTTTTCAAAAGACAGCAATAAAAGTAACCAGAAATTAATTCTTTTTGAGCATTCTCTTTTAAATTTCTAGGGCTCAATGTTTTGTTTGCTCCAAAACAGATGATGCTCAGACAACTTTAAAAAAAGACCTCATACAAATGGGAACCTTGGTTCCTACACAATGTTGGGAAGTACTAGTCACTTCTTTTGAGCTAGTAGATCATGTTGAAGCAACAAGAGATGAAAAAGATGAATTCATTTACATAGTGTGTTCTGACCACTTAATGAAGAACAGACTAAAACTTCTTTTGAAATCTCTGCTATGATTCACACCATCTGCAAGGCTTTTTTTCATTGTTCTCCACAAGGCAAATTCTCTTTGATGTTATTCAAAACCTGTATTTCGCCTCTTGTCTCTATGGCTGTTTATAATTTCACCATTTGGTCAGGTGGTGAAAGATTGTTAGTAAAGAGAGACATTTGTCCTGTAAAGCACAGCTAACAAAGGAAAACTGTTTTAATTTTTCTAAATGGAAATGTTGGAGTTATTTATACCAGATTTTCAAGAAATCAAGTATCCTTATTAAAAAGAAAACAGCTAGTGTTTTTGTCAGGAAGAGTAAATGATTACATAGAACTCAGATGGAATTGCTCTTAGATATGAATTCTCATGCTGGTTATGTAAGCTCATTTGATCATCTAAATTCATCTCAGGAATGAAAGGGATCCAAAGTTGCATACATTAAATACAGATTACTACAGAAAAGCCTTAGATTGAACTGATTATTGAAATCACAGGGAAAAAAGTAATTTATTTTTGCAAAGGTATTGAATTTTTTTCATGTCAAGCCACACATCAAAGAATTGCTCTCTCATAGTCGTCATGTAAAGAATGCGAAAGACTTAATAAATACCTTGGTTTCTCTAATTTGTTTTTTCTTACTGAAACATCAAGTACATGATATTTTTGTTTTCACATCCATTACAATTAGTATGCAAAAAGCCCTGAGACAAAGGAGGAAGTGAAAATTTTTTTCAGAGTGGAAATGTATTTATCCATGTTGTAGATTCAGTATAACTGCAAGACAGAAAAAGCTGTGCAAATTGCATCAAATTAATTTTTTTTTGTCATTGCATTAGGGGCCATGAGCCAGGCATCCAGGACTCTTGTTTTTAATTGCATAAATTCTGAAAACACAACAAATTAGAAAGAATAGGAAAAACAAGAGTGTGCATTTCAGAATGCTCCTAACTGTGTTTAAAAAATTCAGTTGGAAGGCACTGTTTTCTATCAAATTTTCTCTTTCATAACACTTCATTTGCCAGTCAACGATTCTTTACATTTTGTAAAGACTTTTTAACAGATAAATAAAATTTTAAATCAATACAATGAATTTAGACATTACCTTAGGCTAACATTAATGGATATTAATACTGCCAAAAAATATGGCTGAGTGAAAATAAATTTACCTCACAGCATTTAAATACAAAATATGTTGAATTTACTATAAAATCAGGGAATGCATTTCTGCAAACAAAAATAAGAAGTTAAAAAAGTAGATAAATTTTCTGAAAAGTAAAATGTTGTCAAATTTCTGAGCAGTTATGTGGCTAAAATTTAGGTCCAGTTTGCTCTGTGTTATATGGTATTGTCCCACTATTTTCACTAGCTTATCACACCCAGTGTAAATTGATTTATGGTCCCAGTTCACTGGAAGCCTGAACTTTCTTTGTTGTAGTCAGAGAGAGTTATCATTGACATCAGCCTCAAGGAACAAAGAATTGAGCCCTTCACATTCTCTGCTGTGACTTATTTGTACAAATATGCGTTATATATGAAGGCATTGTGAAGTAGTAGCATAATACATTGGCCTTTGGGGCAAAAACATTGACATTTTAGCTACATACTGCTTTCATTAGTAGTTGAAAAAATGCCACCAAAACACTTTTGTCATCGTAGTTTTGCAAACCTTTTCTCCAGAACCCTTTCTTTTTTCACTTAACATACCTAATTTATGCCTTTTCAATATCTAAATATTTCTTTTTACACCCAGATTTTAATTTCTCTGTTCCTTTACAAACATAATTTATATTCTCTTAATATATCCTTTTAAATGAATTGAACACCATAACAGGCCCTGAAATGTGCTTTGTCTTTAACAGGTTTTTTGGTTGGTGTGGGCAAGCATTTACAAAAATAAAACATATATTTTAATTCTTTAGATGAAAGGTACAGGTTCCAGTGGAATGTAAGAAGTGAGGAGTCAAAGTTCACTCTGAGCATACCACATCCCGTAATATCCATGTAATGATCACTAAAGTTCAGTTTTTTGCTAGGGAGAACCTAGAAGAAAGAAATACTTTTCTAGCTGTCACAAGTAACTGTTTTATAATGATCAAAAATTCTAAAATCAAACCTACACAGCTTTGTTAAACAGAGTTGGACTTACATTAATCAGCTCTGAATTTCACTTGCATAGAACAGAACTAGATTCATGTATTCTTACAAGAATTTAACTGCTATGAGAAGTCTATTTAACTTTGCTTTGTTCTGCCTCTGAAGTTGTAGTATTTATCCTTCCTGAGGTAGAGAAGTCTTTCTATGAATTCTTATAGGGAATGCAGATAAATTTTCAAACACAAGAAATCTCTGGTATCCTGTAAATTTATTTTATACATCTTAATTCCTCATTTTTTTTCCCCATTTCATTTCTGTGCAGTCCAGTGATCAGGAGTATTATCTTTCTTCATATGTATTCTCAAGAGTGCAAACTCTGTGTGTTATACACATGATTTGCACAGTTTTCTAAGCTATTTACTCTCTTTGTGGCTTTTTTTTTTTGTTGGGTTTTTTTTTCACTAGGAAATTGGCTGATGGCTGGCTAATATATAAGACTAATTCTGCTTATATTCAGGTGGAACTTCTATATAGTAGGTGCTCTATCATAGTTTAATCATCCAGCTGTGTTCCACTGGCTGCCTGATGGCCCTGATTGAGTCCAAAACTCACAGGATGCCTTGTGTAAGGACTTGAAACCTTCTTTGTGGAAATTGCATTGCCTGAAGTGCCCCAGCCCATGGAGGCAGGGATTTGAGAGTTTCCTAAATTTTGTTCCAATGCAGAGATGAAGCAAAATCTCATCTCTTCTGCGTGCATGTCCATGGCTATACAAGTGTTGTACTTAATAGATAATTATAAAAAAGGCACTTTGGAGCATTGTCAAGACACTTTTTTTTTTTTTATGTTATAGTAATTATGGTGCGAAAAAATGAAAAAAGAAATCAAATATTTTTTTAAAAATTGCTGTCTTCTATATGCCAGATATTTAACCACATCTGTGTTTTTAGACATCCAAGTCTACCACTACTTCCAAAGTAGTTATCTTGGAAACTTCTGCTCAAATCTGGTGCTGGTGTCAAACCTGGGAGAGATTTTTAATGGTAGAAGGGTATTTAGAATTTAGGTTGAATATATCAATGACTACTTAGGTTTGACCTGGTAAAGGGATGAAACTGTATTAAATGTGTCACCTGTAAAACATCTTTCCATCCTCTCATCCACTGATATGAGTGATCTTTGTTTTTTTAATTTAAGCTCTCACTTCCCTTTTTCTTTTACTCTAAGAAAATAGCTTGGATAAGTAGAAGTACTTTTATGTCTGTATTCTGTAGTAATATGAAGTTTATACTCAGGCAGGAGACATCTGTTCAAAGGAAGTGGGAATAATTCACATTTCACAAAATACACACAAAATAGGCATCTCACTACCTATCATTGTAAAACACATAGTTGTCTAGAACTCAAAAAAAAAAAAAAAGAAAGGAATGGTAGAATGTTAATTGCAATGAAAAAAATACTCATTTTTGCATGCCAACAACAATGAGTATGAAATAGGGGAGGGGAGGACTTAGAGGGATTTATTAACAAAATTGTGTCAGCTTTTGGTTTTATTATTTAGTTGTACATATTATGTGAGATTTCTTCGGATTTCTCATAAATACATTGAAATATGTTTGATTCCAATTAAGAGAAGAGCTCTATTTTTCCAGAAAAATATCTCCTTTATTTTTAGGGTATTTTTTAAAAAATGCATTGAAGGTGTCATTTGCCATTCAGAAATTAACCAGAGCAACCAAAGCTATTTCAGTAAAACAGTCTTCCTACAGATATATGACCTTAGGAACATCCTTGTATATGAGACTATTTTAAAAGAAGAGGAAATATGATAAAACCTTAATATTTTTAAATTTGACAATGCAACTAAGTAAGAAAATTTTATGAAGATCCGGACTTAGTGTGTGTTGTTTTATGAGACTGATTTATGTTACCAATAAACACTAGAACTATAGTATCTCTTTTGCTTTCATTTTTTTCCCCTTGCTCTTTTCCACCTGTATTTGATCAGGTGCAAAAAGATAAGAGCATGTTACCTCAATTTTCACAATGAAAATGTAGAATTAAAGAAAAGTTTTAGTTCCTCTCAGTTTTCTTTCTGGATGCTCAAGGCAGCTGCTAATCATTATGTTTGCAATTTTAAAACAAGACTCCAGGTTAGTCTTTGCTAGTTTATTTACCAGAGTCTCTAGTATTTGATTCGACTCCTATGTTTAATAAGGATGCTAGGTAGGAGTTGAGCCATTTATCTCTGTAATGTTAGTAACTGTCTATTATCTGCAGAATCATTTAGATACTCTGGGTAAACACAAAAATGGGGTTATATATTCTAGGAAGAGTAGTCCTAAGACATATTAGGCAGTCCTAACGGTCACCTCCTTCCATTAATGGAATATTTTCAGTGGACTTTTCATGTGTGTTGTAGATCTCTAGAGTTGACCAATTAATTTGTAAATGCAATAAAAATAGCATTTGAAATTACAAGAAAACTATAAATTTGTGAGAAAATTAGTAAATAAATCCAAGTGTTTTCTCCCTTTATTTTCAAGTTCTGAAGCCTTTGACTTAGTTGCTTGTATATTTTCTGTTTCTAAGACGACAAAGAGAAGTAAATTAGTTCTGCCTGGCTCATGTGAATTCCAGCACAAGACAACAGTCAAGCAGCACATTCTGTTTAGAGTTTGGAGCTCATAGATAAAACTGATACCCTCTTGAAACTGAAGCTGCACAAGTCAGAAAACTTGACCTTCTATGAGTAGATGTTATCTGTAGTAGAGGAGTGCAAGAGTGCAGGAATGGGCAGGGAATTTAATGATTAAGTTCCTGAGGCAGATGTACAGTAAAGGCAAAGCATGATGCTTCCATAGAACAAGGGGAAAAAATCCCACCAAAATAACTAAAACATTTTGTTCTTACTCACCCTTTTTATCATGATGTATTTTCCTTTAAAACATGATACTTCATCAGCCTTGTATAAATTTTTCTTACTGTAAGTACTTTAAGAAACAGATGGCACTGGCAATGATATTTAAGGTTAATTTGGTAATTGTTTCTGAGACCCTTGACCTCAGGTTAAGCTTGCCAACCTTTAAGCATTTTGGGCAGAAATTTCCTGCTCATTGCATGCCTTTGTTTAAAGGGCATAAGAGAACAGCCAAACTTCATGTGGTTATGCCATTTCAGACATAAGTTTACTAAAAGCTTTGGCATTTGCTAGAATTTAAGCTATTGAGTATAGAAGAAGTGTCCTTTGAGATTATAAAACTATAGTCCAGATTTAATAAAAGCGTAATTTTCTGAAACTGCAGCTCAGACACACCATAAAAACTTATCAGAGACTGACTACTAGGTTGTTTTATAATGCTGATAGTTGTGAGCATGCTGAATTTTCACAGAACTGTCATGGGCTGAGTGAAATAAGCATTTTCTGCTCAGGAGATGAGCAAGGCCTTTTCTATAATTTCCCCTGTAGGTTGTCAGAAGATGCTGTGCAGCAAAGTACTGAGAGTGGGGAAACTTAAATTGGAATTTGATTGGGATGGCTTTGTCTGGTGACTCCTGTGCAGAGGGCTGGCTGCCTTGCTGAACAGTGAGGGGCTTGCTGGGTGGAGCAGGGGAAGACAGAATTTGTGTGACTAAGGCAAGGCATTATCAAAATCTTTGAGATGAGCTGGCAGAGAGGATTAGGTTAGCAATCAGTTTGGCACAAGAGACAGAGGGGAATCACAAAGAGAGCAGCTGAAGGACAGAAATGAACCTACTGTTTAGGCACATGTCTATTCAGAATATGTATCTAGGCTTAAGGTTTTGGTTTTTTTTTTTTTTGTTCTCAAATAGTGCAGTCTATCAGCAAAATGAACCAACTTCTCCTGTATCACAGAATCAAAGAATAATAGTATCATAGAATTGCTTGGCTTGGAAGGGGCCTCAGAGATCATCTCGTTCCAGCTGCCTTGCCATGGGCAGGGACACTTTCCACTAGACCAGGTTTTCCAAGATCCTGTCCAACAGGGCCTTGAACATTTCGAGGGAGGAGACACCCAGAACTTCTCCCAGTGACCTGTTCTAGTGCCTCACCACCATCTCAGTAAAGAATTTCTTCCTAATATCTGATCTAAACCTGCTTTTTTTCAGTTTGAAGCCACTCCCCCTTGTCCTGTCACTACATGCTCTTGTAAAAAGTCCCTTTCCATCTTTATTATGATATTTCTTCAGGTAGTGGAAGGCTGGAACTAAGGAACTCTTAAATCTTCTTTTCTCCAGGCTGAACAAGCCCATTCTCTCAGCCTTCCCTCACAGCAGAGGTGCTCCATGCCCCTGATCACCTTGGTGCCTCCTCTGGCCTCTCTGCAGCAGCTCCATGTCCTTCCTGTGCCGGGACCCCGGGGCTGGAGGCAGCTCTGCAGGTGGGGTCTCAGCAGAGCGGGGCAGAGGGGCAGAATCCCCTCCCTGCCCTGCTGCCCAGGGGCTCTGGGTGCAGCCCAGGACACACTTGGCTCTCTGCGCTGGCACTGCCCATGGCTGGCTCATGTCCAGCTCTCACCCACAGCACCCCCAGGCCCTTCTGGGCAGGGCTGCTCTCGATCTGTTCATGCCCAGCCTGGGCTGGCACCAGGGATTGCCCTGACCCAGGGGCAGCACCTGAGCTTGGCCTTGTTGAACCTCATGGGATTCCCATGGGCCACTGCTCGAGCTTGTCCAGGTCCCTCTGGATGGCATCTGTCCCTCAGGCGTGTCAGCTGCACCACTCAGCTTGGTGTCAGCTGCAGATTTGTAAAAGGAGCACTTGATCCCTTCGTCTGTGTCATTAATGAAGATATTTGATAACACTGGTCCCACTGGACTCCTGCGGGACAGCACAGAAAAAAGAAGACAGTTAATCAGGAGTGGCCTGATCATCCTGGTGTCTGGGGTAAAGGAATGGACAGTACCAGGACAGAGACGAATGCAGTTGTTTGGTGGCCTATGGTCCAAAATGGAATAGGACATTCATCTGACATTCAGGGAAATTTTGTGCCGTGGACATTAGAAAAGTCTCTCTGTTTTCAGACACAAACACACACATATGCGTGCACGCACACACACAAAGACACACACACACACACACACACACACACACACACACTCTTTCTAGTATTTGCTACTTTTTACTTGTAGCTTTGGATTTTTCAGGAGATAAAGCTTCCTCATGTGATAATGTCTTGTCATAAGAATATAAATTAGATGGCTTATGAGCCTGAATTACCCGCAGCTTCATAGCTACAAAATAGGCAGACAGAAGAGAAGAAGCATGGCAATGCACTGTTGGCAGTGTTTAGACAGTTAACATGGCAGACAGTAGACTTGGGTGAATGGCCCAAGCCCTGGATGACAGTCCCAGAGGTTCAGCAAATTGGGATTTTGCAGGCAGCGCACTTTTGAAAAACCAAAATGCAATAACAAACAAAATAAGAAAAGAAAATTATACGTAGTAAAAATGAACTTTTCAAAAGACAAAAACCTCCAGAAGGTAACACAGCAGGCATTTATTACACCGTCTACAGCTTGTTTACCAATTTCTTACATCCTTTTACTTAACAGATAAATTAAATCAGTTGAATTATCTAATGGCTACACAGCACATTTATTGCATGCTAGGGTTTTTATCTAAACACTGGGATTTATATAACTCTTTGATTCAATTGGGAAGTCTTAGCAGAATTAATCCTGTTTTGTTGAGATACTGAAGCCCAGAAAAGTGGGTGTTGAGTCCTTGTCAAAGAGACAGTAAGATACTACACACATAACAGAAAATTCTCCTATACAACCAGAAAGGAAAGAAAAGGAATTGACAGAAATAAATAAGGAGAGGGAAAGGAGATTACATAAAATTGTGTATTTATGTGAAGTACATTAGTACAATTCCTACTTACATATAGATAATATAGCTGTGTGAAGGAACAGTTATAACTTTAGCTAATTCTATTTAACTAGGATTTAACAAGATTTAACTAATTGTCAGCTTTAAATGTATGAGATGGTCAAAGAGATGTTCAGATTCTGAGAGCCTGGAATTCCAGGAAATGAATTATCAGAGGGAAGGTGTAAAATGTTATATTCATACATTTAAAGTTAACAATGTAGCAAGCTATGGCAGAAGTACTCTGTAGAACTGAAAAATCGGAATATTTTCATATTCTTCCTCCTGGTACGTATATGATAAAACTATATAAAATACATGGGTTTGTGGGTGTGTAAGTGTATACATGCTTTCAACATTATCTTTTGCCCTAACATCATTATAAATTATAATTTATTTCCTCTTCAAACATAAGACCTTCAAGACCTGACATTTTATCCTAATATGGGATTTCATTATGAACCTAGCTTTCTCTCCTTTCTTAGTTTCACAGCATTCCACTGACAACAAAAGAGGTATAATAGTTTAAATGACAGAGATGAGTAGATAATCAGAAAATAGTGTGCCTAAAATCCTCACAATACAGATGATTTAGAGTGTAGCTGTTTCACCAACAATTGGAGTATTGACTGCATTAAGAATGTATTTATCAGAGTGAAAGATGATAGTTCAGGTGGTCTGTGTACATAATGGATAATAACATACTCATAAATATGGCCAAAATTTGAAAGGCAACTTTTTGGCTCACTGGTGAGCTGGCAGAAAATTAATAAACTGATGTATGATGTAATATGAAAAGGAATTAAACATTAAAGAGAATCAAGCAAGCCTTGTGGTCAAGAACATCAGCTATTCTAACAAAGAATCAGTTTTTACAAATCCCAATTCATTCATACAATGGAGCTTCTCATCATGCCAAAATCAAACATGCCAAGTATCTGCTAAATCTGATATGTTTTCAACCTACCACAGAAGAGAGAAAAGTAGCTTTTTTGTTTGTTATTTTAATACTTGTTCTCCCATTATTCAGAATTAAACTTCACTGCTATACCCAGTGAACACATTTTTATTCTAGCTTATGATCTCTGTTGTTATAAAGAGTTTGTGGGACCCTGAAGGTGGATCCAGTGGTGATCAATGTACCAGAACAATGTACCAGAACAATGCAGGAGAACCTTCGGTGTAATGCTCCTGTGGACTTAATGCAGAGAGAGAGACACTTCTCAAGGACTGCTCAGATCCAAGCTGGTAATTGAATAGCACCATCTGAGTTTGCACCTCCTAGTTATGCCTGTGGAATACTGAGAATATTTCTCTATCTTTGTAATAATTTTTTTAGGTGATATTTGCCTTGGCTGGAGAAAAATTTGAGAAACTAGTGAGTATGGGACAAAGACAGCTGTGGCCTTTTCACTTAGCAGATCCATGTCACATATAAAACATTTTAAGGCAGAGTTGTGTTTTACTTTTCAAAACTTTATTTTATTGATTGCTCCTTCATTAAAACTATTCTGTAAAAGTCATATTTTCTGTATGAAGTTGAAATATTGTTTGTTTTGTTTGTTTTTTTTTTTTGACAAAGGGCCATAAGTTTCGTTTTGTACATGTTTAGAAGCCTATTAAATACTAAATCATACAGAATCTGATGTCTGAGCAGATGAAATATTTAGCATTTAAAGAAAATACAGACTCTCCTGATGACATACAGAAATTTCAAGGTGAAAAACTTCAAAGTTTACTTTTACGTATACAAAAAATATTGGCTCTATTTAATGTGATGGCAAATATTTTAATGTTGTGGATTATATTTGGATGGACTCCAGAATGCTTGAATAAAAAAATATATATTTGGCAAATGAGCCTATATTAAAAATAAGGAAAACTGAATATATTGAATCTTTATTGAGGTTAAAATTAATGTCTTGGCTACAGAACATTTTACCTATTATGAACCAAAATATTACCATACACTTTTTTTTCTCCATTAGAAATATGTAATTATAGGATAATGTTAAAACAGTGATGGTGTGTTGAAAATTGAAGAGAAAGAAAGAAAGAAAGAAAGAAAGAAAGAAAGAAAGAAAGAAAGAAAGAAAGAAAGAAAGAAAGAAAGAAAGAAAGAAAGAAAGAAAGAAAGAAAGAAAGAAAGAAAGAAAGAAAGAAAGAAAGAAAGAAAGAAAGAAAGAAAGAAAGAAAGAAAGAAAGAAAGAAAGAAAGAAAGAAAGAAAGAAAGAAAGAAAGAAAAGAACGAACTGGTGTTGATCAGATATTTACCTTTTTGCGACTTAGCTTTACATGATAAAGATAGAAATGCTCAATACTTTAAATTTAACAAAACCAGTGCAGATACCTCAACATTTATTACCTTAAGCTCAACACTGTGTCTTACCTTTAGAGTGCTTAAATCACAAAGGTTATGCCTTGATCTTTGACTGGGACCCACTAGAATCAAGCATAAAAAGTGAAGTAAAAGCAGTGAAGAGAAAAAAAAAAAAAAAAACACTTTTAGGTTTTTGTGTTACAGCTTGAAAGGTGTGTGTAACATACCAGTGTTTTGTCTGTTGTTGAATGGATCTGGCCCTGCATCAAGGCCATTGTTCCAGCATTCCCACACTGGGCAGTAGGCTGGAGTGGGTAAGATTCTGGGAGGTGACATAGCCAGGACAGATGAGCCAAACTGATGACAGGGATATTCCATCCTGTATGAAGTCTGTTCAGCGATGAAAGCCAAGGGAAATGTGGAAGGGCAGGTGCTAGCCATCCTCAGCTGATGGGAAGTAGAAAATAGTAGCATGCCTTTGCTTCTGCAGGCATGACCTTTGCTTTTACTTTATTAAACTGTCTTTATCTTGATCTTTATTTTCTCCTCTTGCTTCCTGATAAAGAGGGAGATATAGGCTGGCTTTGTGGGCACCTGGCATTCAGCCAAGAACAAACCACAATGACCAAAGTTAAAGAATAGAGCCAAAACCAGAATGTAGAGACTTGGATACAACTGAAAAGAAATTATAACAAAGGTCACACATAATGTGCACTTTGCAGGAACTCATGCTGGGCTAAGTAGTATAACAGCTCTACCTAGAAGCTGCTAGTTGTTGACATTCACCCTTTCTTTCCCTGTCTCATGTAGTTGTATTGTTCAGGCTTGGACAAAGGAGGTAAAAGATTAGGGTATTATGCTTTAGAAATTTAATTGTGTCAAAAATGAGATTACTTAACATGTATTGTATTTTTTTTTAATAAAGAAGAGAGAAGTAACTCCTGGAATAACAAATGCACTGATAACATTGGTACTTATGTGGGATTCAGAGAGTGAATCACTTCTTATTACAGTTAACTGACAGTAGGAGCATGGATTCATGTTGTTTATTTCTCATGTGTATAAGTACTGCCTACAGAGATCCTGCAGTTTTTGTTTCATTTTGTTTTTTTCTTCTCTGAATTCCCAGGCTTCCCACTGACATTTTAATAGAAACTGACACATTTCTCTAAATTTCCCTATTTTGAAATAACAACACTTATCATCCATAACTGTTTTGACCAGTTTAACAGTAGATACCTTCATTTCTTTATAAATTCTGTAAAAGGAGTAAAGAAAATGTGGATATGTTGCTAAGTAGTCTGTTAGACACTAAAATCCTTACAATGAGGTTGGCACATAAGCATTTAACTGTACATGACCAGAATTGGGAATATTTTAATAATGGGAGATTATAGCTGCCTTTAATCTATCCATTACTAAGTCTGTATGCTTAATCCATAGAGGATATAATTTGTACTGGTTTTGTTCCGACTATGTGATTTCTCAATTCAAAGAAGTACAAGACAGTTTTTACTTTATATTTTTTGGTTTGAAATACAGACACCAGACCATGGAAACAGAAGCTTGTCTGATATTCACTTTATTGTTGGGATCAGTCTTTTGCTACCGCTGTTGTCAAATTAGAATGACAAGAAACTCTTTTGGAGACCTTTTCTGATTAAAGAAATTTCTTCTGTCTTTTTTCTCAGAAAAAGCATGTGAGGGCAGGGGTGTGTGCAGTGCATATTTTTCACCAAGAACCCATTCTTGATCTCTTGTCAAGATGTAGCAGGAACATGAACTTAGGACCCTGTTCAAAGAACCATGGTGGTTTCTTAGGCTTACAAATTGGTATGGTAATATTTAATTTACCATTAATGATGAAAATCCAAAATACTCCCAGGGGAAGTTGAGAGGTATATAAATATAATTATGCTTTGGGAACTTGCATATGTGGCAATTACAATGGTTTGTGGCAGAAGATTTTTTCAGGTTCAACCCCTCTTTTTAAATTTTTTTTTTCTCTTAATGAAAAAATCCTGTCCTTACACATTTTGTCCATAGCTCCTCAAACAAACTTTATCCAACTGTTGACCAGATATTATTGCTGTGAAATATCACCAAATAATAATTCTTGCATTTTGATGCCAGCAGTGCTTCAAAATTTAATACTTTTCAAGAATGGCACACCAGCAGCACTGCACTGAAGCCACTGTAGCTCCCTTCAGGACCTGTGACTTCTCCTTGGGTTTTCATCATCCCCCAGACCAAGAACAAAACATGCATTAGTTCTCTTAATCTCTCTCCAGTTTCAAACCTCTTATAATGCTTAATAAATTAAGGGCATTTATGAAGGCCTATAGCTGGCAGGCTCTTTCTGAACAGGTTGGATCTTCCTTGTTAAGAGTATTTCTCTCTGGGCCTGTATTCCTTCCACCTAGATTCCCATTCACCTGCATCATTTTATATTTTTGGTATTTGGCAAAACCTCCACTATTCAAATATCCTAGTTATATTTTCTGTCTCACAGCAGTAAAGTGGTTTTGTTCATAAAATGCAGGAGTATAGTTTAGATTATGGTGTTAAAATGCTGCTTAAAACTGTTCATTTTTTTCATTAAAATGTTCTGCCCATCTTATTGGCCTCAGAGATACAACATATTTTCTCCATGAAGTTCCTGAGGGACAGTAAGCAGTATGCTACATGTCAGTAACATCATATTAGTTCAATAACACCTGGAATAACTCAGCTGCAAATGTTCAAATTATTCTACTTACCCACACATCTCTAATTATAAATAGGAAGCCAAGGATTTAATGAAGAATTATATATTTCTTTAATGAAAATTTTATGACAACTTAGTTGGCTGGTTTTTTTTTACTTTAATTTGGATCCATTTACACAGCTGGGTGTAGCTAAGTCCCTTGGGCACACAGCAGTTCCTGGCTGGCATAAATGCAATTCTGACTTGTACTGCTGCTGTCTGAAGCCAACATCTTCCCTGTGGGGTTCTGGAAACTCAACTAAGCTTCAGAAAATGCTTTATCTCTATGTCTAATGCTGGCTGGCCAGACTGGAAGATCAGAGCTAGCTGCTCCTCATTTGTTATGCAGAGCTGCCTTTAAATGGCCTTTGCTATGAACAAGATGTGGTTTAGTCACATCAGCAAATCCTTTGTTTTATTCTTCTGAGATCTAGGTCTGACTTTGGCTACAACCTTAAGAGTTGGCAAAGGTAAGAAAACAAGTTCAGGGAAAAGTGCTTTATACCAGCTTTGTGATGAATGTTTAAAACTGAATAATATGTACCCCTAGTTTTAGAGAGCTAAATATGATGAAGAATCTGAAAACATTTGTAAGATAAATTTTGCACTGATCTGAAAAAAATAGATTAAAAATCCTCTTACTCAGCATGCATCAAAGGCTTATTGTGTCTATCACCATTTCCTGAAATCAATGGATCAGAGCCCAGCAATGTGAATCAAATACAGTTCTGAAAGTACTCTGCTTTCTTAGAAAATCAAAGATAAAATCAAAGATAAAAATATAGGCACTGCCTCTGTTTGTTATTATTGTTATTTTTTCAGTTTTGTTTAGAATATTAGATTGAACAATAATACTATTATTATTATTTTCATAATACTCTGGTTTTGATTCATTCCCATCTCTGACTACTCATTTCTGTAGAGATCCCAGCATCTTCACCATCCTGGGTCTGACAAGGGCCATAAACCCTGCAAAACTGAAGCAGAGATCCTCCTACCAATGTTTTTTTTCTTGCTTAGTTTTCTGGGAAGAAGAATTTTGCCCCCAACGATAAATGTTTTTACTGTTGAAAGATGGTGACAGAGCTGCAGTAGAAATCAGTGTGCAATCCATCCCATCTGTAGGTAAACACAATGTTAGATTTCTTTTCAAATGCAAACAAGAGATGATTTTCAGACATGATTTCTTTAGAGTAAATTTAAAATGTGAGAATTCACACAGCATAATAAAAATGTCTGTCACTTCAAAGCATAAAATGTTTCATCCTTGAGAAATGCTTTTATAATTCAGAAAGTGATTAGAACAATACATTGTCTCTTTAACATGAGCCATGATATCCTAGGGATTGACTGTCCTATGGGACTCCCAAGCTGCTTTTTCCTCATAATCTTTCTAGAAAATGACATAAATTAAGTAAATAAAAAAAATATAAGTAGAATTATACGCAGGTGTTGAATGAGCCCTTAGCCCAGCATAAAAATATTGTGTGCAAAGTACCCAGGCTCAAGTTCAATTCAACTTTGAGGTGACTTTCAGGAAGAGAATTAAGAAGCAGCAATTGTAATAATGAAAATCTCCCAGGTGTTAATGCTAGTTTTGCATCATCAGCTTCTAATCAATCATATCTTTTTCTTTTGAAAAGGAAGAAAAACACATAGTGCAAACATACCTTATTCATGAAGGTGTGATTCCACCTAGACACGACTACTGAATTGTGATGATGCAAGGTATTTAACAACTAAGGAAGTAATATTCAGGTAACTTGACATCTGAAAACTCAGTTATCTAAATAAGTTTCTTTTTTTCCCCCCAGGACTTTTGGAGGTGATGTAAGTCATGTGCCTAATTTCTGCAAACTCAGTGCTTTGAACTGCCACATAGAGAAGAAAATCTGTGTTAATTGTTTTAAATCACAAAAACATAAATAGAAATAAACTTGTGAATTCTTTGACAAGTAAACTGATCTTATAAAGTAAATAGCTTAATTTGACTCAAAGCCTTCCTTTTCTATCTAACTCCAGCTGATCTACTCAGTATCTAAATCTACCAGCATAGATTTTTTAGTAGCTACATTTTTGGCGTTACTAACTTCCAGGAAAATAAATTCAACCAAGAGAAACTGTATTCACTGGAAGTAATAGCTTAATAGTATAACGTTGTTTAGACTTTTCTTCTAACGAGTATAGTATGAAGGAAAGAGAATGTGACTTCTAAATTTTTTTGGCTCATTTGATTTCATGTCTTAATTTTTTCACTGTGTTCCAAATATAATAATCCATATTTTATGTCTAAAGCATTTCCTTATTTTATGTTAAACCTTAGTCAAACACTTTATACAAAATAGTTCCAAAGAAAAGAACTTTCAGATTTCTTGAAGATAATATTGCATAATGATTATCAAAATGGACTCTTTTAGGACAATGTTTGAGATCTGGAAATCCTCATATATATACGGTTTATCAGTCTAAGTGAAAAGAAATCAGTCTGAAATGCCTGTTAATTTATGACAGTTACAGTTGAGAACACGATCAGGATGGATGCAGCCTTTATCTGACTAGGGTGAGAAGGAATAAGGGGGGAAGGGAGAAAGGAAGAAAGGTACACCCATGCGTGTCTCAATTAGCTGCTACAGGTCATATATTTCACTCTAGAAAGTGCAAATAGGATGGCTACACCCCTTTATCCTGCCCTGCAATGTCTCTGGCCAAAGCCAAGAAATGCTTTTCTTGCAATTTACAGGTCATCTGTGGGTAAAATTCAGACTCCACTGAATTCGGTAAGGGGACAAATACTACCTTGCTTATTCTGAGTAATAGTTACCAATTTTCTAGATAAAGAAAAGTGATATTTTCAAAGGTAACGGTTTGCATGTTGCACAACTGTATGTCATGAAAATACAACGGGATCTCTGTCACTTTGGTTGTAGAGATTTTGTTTTGGTATGCTGCAACTAAGAACTAGTCTATGCAGTCAAGAAAAATCACAATGAAGACTCTTTACATAAGAGTGAAAGCGATCAAATTTGAAAATGAAGACAACCATTTTGGACTGAATCCCACAAGCTGCTGTGTTCTGATTTCTCACACAGAACACAGCATGTGTTTTGTTTCATTCTACCCTCTTATCTTTAATTAGATATTTGACTTCAAACAGTATGCTAACGGAATTAGGCAAAAGAAAAGCACATTTACAAGATAAATTCACTTGAGTTTTGATTAAAAGTTACCTTTGATTAGACATAAAACACAGTTTAGGTAATAAAAGTATTTAACAGAAAATTCTTGCAAATGAAATGTTTTAATTTTTACAAAATGGCTTTTTAATTGGCATAAGTAATTATATACACTTCAATAAAAAAATCAGCTTTTTTATGTGCTTCATTAAATAATTTGAATTTCACTAAAAGATAAAATTGTTTTTTGGTTTTGTTTGGTAGACAAAATTTTGTATCAAAACTTAGATATCGTATGAAACTTAGAAAGAGGAATACTGGTAATTGAAGTATCTGGAGTTAGTAGAGCATACAGATCATATTTAAGTTTCATATCACACTTCTAAAACAAACAGGTTATCAAACTATATAACTTTGGGGTCTTAGACAAACTCAGTTAAAATAGTTCAAATTACATATGTGTCTTGGGATTACTTTATGATGCTGAATTGTAGTCCTATTAATCTGTTTAGCCCAAAAATAAGTTTTGCACCTTTAAGATTGGTTCTGAGGGCAAAGTGGAGGAGAGAAGAAACTTGGAATTTGTTATCAGAAACTGCACTCATTCCTCCACATTCCTGCTCCTGGACTGTGTTGTCTCTGGACAGACAGCGGGAGAGAGCTCTCCTTTGCTTTTAGTTTTAGCTTGCTAAGGCAGAGAAGTTCCCTGGACTGTGGTTTTTCTTTTCTTGGACCTGTTGAAACCTGCTCTGGACTGAAAACCCAGAAGAGCACCAGGAACTCCCACCTGTGGCCAGCAGGCTGGGCCTGGGCTGTGACATTTCCAGCACTGGAGGGGCTGATAAGAAACTGAGGGAGCTGAGCTACAGCCCACCAAGGGAACTTTCTGAGTTTGTCATCTCTTCAGAGCGGCGAGAGGTTTTATTGATTAATAATGTTCTCTTTTTTTTGTGCTGATGAATGCTTTGTCTGTTAAATAAACAGGGTTTTTTCCATTTTTCTCCAAAGAACTATTTTCCAGAACTGGTTGGGGGAGAGGGCCACTCGAATCTGCTTTCTAGAGGAATCCCTTTAGAAGTTTTCTCCCAAATTTGCCCTAAACCAGGACAATGTGTTTTTCATTTAGACAAAGCAAACACAGTTTTCTTTCAAAATAAAGTTTATCAGCCTTTTTGTTTTCCACTATCCCTACGATCAAATTCCAATATAAAAAAGCAACAAAAACCAAACAAGCAAAAAACCACCAACTAACCAACTGAAAATATTCTGCTAATTTTTGAAATCAAATCTAATTCTATACAAAAATTTTGACACAAAGACAGTTAAATTAACAGATATTGTTAAATGCAGTGATGTAAAATTCTAATTTTAGATTCTGGTCTTACAAAAAAGAAGTCATGCTGTAGAAGTGTGTACCTAAGGAGGTACTTGGAGAACATAAGGAAGTTAGCAAGCTGACCCAGTAGCTCATGGAGAGGGTTTAGCATTTGTGTAATCAAGAATTAGTGGATATGCAAACGGCAGAGTATGGAGATAGCAGCAACTGCACTTTTCCTTCTTGTTTTCAGAGAAAAGCCTATGCATAATCCAATAGAAGCGGAACAAACAGAAATATTCAGTAGAAGAATTGGGCAGTATTAGTGAAATAGAGTAAAATATAGGAAACAGAATTTCATAAAGAAACATAGATTGAGTACTGAATTTTAAATGCTGGGATTTTCTGGCTTTTGGAAATCACCATCTTAACCAAATATGATGTCTTGATATAAAAGCTGAAGTCTACGGTAAATTAGAGAGATTAGTTCACAGAACGTCTGTAAAAATTTCTTGTTTTAAAAGTGTGACAGATGGTCTGAAGTTCCCCTCATTTTGCCTCACAACTGTCTCAAGGACAGATATCAGTACCCCAGTCGGAATATCTGGCCTGCTGGTTATGGATGAATGCCAAATAATTTTGAGGCCTGAACAGAGTTTCTGGCCTGCCAAGCTATTGTTTGCAGGTGTGTTTGCTGCTATGGAACACTGAGTCTAGTGGAAGAAGAAGGGTCACCTTGCCCTACTTAGCCAGCACCTGCTTTTGCAACAATAGCCCTGGAATTTCCCTACCTCTCGGCTTGGCTGACTTTTCTGGAGTAACCTTTGGTGGTCCCCACAGAAGACCCTTAATCTGTTTTGCAACCACCATGACAGATGAACTAAAATAGGAGAAGCCTCTCCCTCAAGGATTGAGCCATGAAATCCCTAAATGGAACAGCTTCCCCTCCCGCCAAGGACTGAGCCTGAAACCACTAACACAGGGGAGGTGTGTGTGGGGAGGGGAGCTGACCAAAGCGAGATGTTTGCCTGCAGGTGTGACCATTGGACCAAGAAGACAATGGTTCTTGCCTACTGCTGAGAATATGGACTGTTTGTACCCGTCTTCAATGCCTTCTTTCTCTTCAGCAATTTCAATAGATTATTCTTTATTTTATCTGATTACCCTCAGCCATTTCACGACCTGTTTCCCCACTCGCCCAAAAAGGACCATCAAGAACCTTGAGTTAACCAGTGTATTTTGAGATCTCCCCTGACATGACCAGGCAAACTCTTGTTGACTGGACTTTGAAGGATGTCATCTTTCTACGCTTGGTAGCGATATACCTTCCTTCTCTTCCTCCCTCTCTTTCCCCTATTCTTTCCTTTTCCCCAGTTCCGCTAACACATTTGCTGTGGTCATTTCAATAAAGGTGCATTCGTTTTTGATTATTACTGCAATGCTCTTTCTGTGTTGGTTTTTTGCACTGTGAGATCAGTTAACGAACCATCGCGAATCCTGTTCGTAGAATGGATCGCGACAAAAAGGGGAAGTGGTTTTTTCATAATTCACTTTTTAAAATAGATTTTATAAAATATATTCTGTAGGCCATTGAGAAAACAATATTTTGCAGATGATTGTATGTTTTTGTTAGCAAGAAATGGGAGCAGGTTTCCTATTGCTATTTTCCTATTGCAAATCCCTGTTTGCAACAATTGCTGTATATTATGTACCACATTTGCATTTCAGATCAAGTTTTGTTCTACTTACACTTCCCACATTCAGAGACTTCTCAGGTCCATAAAGACTACCTTGCTTTCCTTTGTCTTGTTTTTCCCTTCTTGGAAGAAAAAGGAAAAGAAGATAAATTAATAAGGACATTCACTGCTACCTCCTCAAAGGACAATGTGTTAAAGGTGTTATTCCAGCTTGAAACATGCCAACACTTCTCAGAAGGAAAAGGAAGACCCTGATCCAGTTGGGGAGAGGAAGCTCCTAGAATTTATTTAAAAGTTTATACTGTAAACTCTCTAAAGTTCATAAAGATATGCATATCATAAAGATATGAAATGGGTTTTTCATAGATACTCTATTGCGTGATAAGTTTTTGTTTGTATTGAAACTCTTGAAATTACTTAAACAGCAAGTGCTGAAATATTCTTGTGATCTAAGTGCATTTTACAAGTGGCACTGGATTCAAAGTAACGTACACAGGAAATTTTATAAAGATATTATATTCCAAAATCATGTGGACTAACATTTACAGATTATAATGTTTCAATATTTAATCTAGATTTATGATATGTGCTTTACCCCTATGTGCGGTAGATGTTAGGCTACAAGAAGGTATCAATCATTATGATATTTAAGCAATACGCTTTTCAGGCAAGAAGGAATAAACATGTGAGAGAAAAATCAAGGAAGTTGTGCGAAATCTGGAAATAGGTGAGATAACTTATAACAGGTTTGTGCTTTTCCCAAAAACATGTATTTCATTAATTTCAAAGTTAGCAATTGGGTTAGTCATTTTCCTTTTCCAGAAAGGGTTTTATATAGTTTTTTTATGATGACTTTGTGTATTTTGATTAAGTAATCCAGACAAGTATGTCACAGCATGGACAAGAAATATTAGTCACTTAAAATGGTAACTAATAAGAGAAATATCATTTTTTCTTAATTACTGGTAAAGGCAAATAGGCTGTTTTACCTGGAAATATACACTTCTCTAAATTCAAAGTTTTAGGAAAAATGTATAAGAACCTGACTTTTTGTGCAACATGTATAAAATGATTACTGTCCTGCACACAGACACTGCACTATTTTCATGATGTGATCAGAAAGCAGACTTCACTCCTGGCAATAACATTGTTGTTAATTTGGTCTGGTCACACTCAAGAATTTGGTGAACCTAAATTAAATTGAAAGCTAATTGTTTATGGTTATAATGGCTGTTTGGGTACAGGACCATTTTTATATCATTGGTTCCTACCAAACTAGGTAACACTTGTTTATTCCAAAACAGTCCCCACTGAAAGAGTGTCAAACACACTTCTCCCACAATAAGCGTTCTCAGTGAGTTAATAATGAGGTTTTACATGATTTCTCTAAGTCACTAATTCACTTCTATTGTGAAAAAGTCTGAAGGAGCTTCTAAAATCAAATAAGTACATAGTTCAATACAATGATCCTCAGCAAATAATTTCTAAAATTAATCTTAAATATTAAATATTATCTGAAATGAAAAGTATTTTTGAAAAAGTATTCTAGACTTGAAGATTTCAACAAGCTGACAATACAGTTGAAAATGCTTCAAGTCCATGACACATTGTGACTACTAAAAATTTAATTAGATCCAAATTGAGACAAAACAAATGGGTTTTAAACTTCTTTTTTTCCTTCAGAAATAGCAAGGGTTTTTAAAAATCAATATTAGTACATTGGTACAAGTTCACAGCAACAATACTGAGTTTTGGGTTTCAGGGCTTTTATTAAGAGTGAAAAATATAAGCATAATGCCCTGACTATAGCTTTGAGCAATGGAATGACTCAGGTAATTGATCTGCCTTTCACCAAGGCAAGGACGAAGAAGTGTCTCATTTTTTTACTCATTTGATAGTGTGCAATAATGGAAGCTCTGGTGGCTTAGTTGAGGTGTGTGAGTTAATGCTCTGAGGACTATGGAAGGTGGCCCAGGCACTTTGGCACAGGTGGTTCTCACAGAATGAAACATCCTCCAAGTGAGTAAATGAGGTCAAATTTAAATATATATTAAATGATACAGAAATTAACTGATATGTCTTTCAGGTCAACTAATTATCATTAACTAGCTTGTGGTTTTGGCATTCGAAGTACATATTAGATTGAACAAAGATTGTGCAGGAATATATATATTCAGCAGTTATTTATGATGTAGGTGACTGAAGTACAGTCTTATTTTCTGTATCATCAATGTCCTGCTGGGCAATATAAGAAGTGAAGATGAGAAAATGGAAATATATAAGACTGATATAATATATAAGACTGATGTCCCAAAAAGTCATGTTTTCAATGGAGTGTAAATTACCCGAATAAAAGTAAGAATTAAATAAAAATAAGAGTTAAGTTAAACCCATCATTTTTTTTCAATGGGCTGACCTCAAGCCAAATAAGTTGTCCAAAACTTTTGTTGAATATAGACTTCCCCTGAAGACAGTAGATTTTATATCAAGCTGAAACTAAGGGACTGAAGTTTTTCAGAGGTTCAGTGAGTTGGTTCTTTTTCCAAGGTTCCTCCTGAAATGGAAGGCTAAAATTTAAACCAGCATATAGCCTTTTAAGAATGCCCACTACTAGAACAATTTTATACATTTTAGCCTAACAATAGATACAATATGTGTATTTTCATAAAAAGAAGTTGCATTTTTCTTTCATGAAAAAGAAACAAAGTAATGCTCTCTTATAATGAAAAAGCACTCTGACCTCCCGTTAGTTAACCTAGAAGCTTTACTCTCAAGATTGCTGTAATATGCCAATCAAAAGGAATATCTTTCCCAAAGCCTTTTTACCAAGCCAGTTTTTCTGCTGAGAAGTTACTAAAGAGTCATGTATTTTAAAATAAAGCCATATATGGATTTAAAACTCTTTTACCTTTCTCTTTCTCAGTTCACAGGTATGCTTCCCTCAGCTTAAAGAAACTTCAAATATACTGTTTTGTATACACTGAGTTCCTTGTGCCAAAAGTTTCTGATTCTGGAAAGAGATCTGCTGCACTTAACTATGTTTGACATTTCTGTTGTCAATTTAGAACTATATAAGATTGCATAATGGAATGACATATAGATTTCAACACAAAATGGATATTCAGCCTGTCTAGTATGACATGTGACAGCACACTTGGGATTCAGGTGGGGGATTTTAGCAGAAGGAGGGCTAAGAAGCTTCAACAATTCAACATCCACTCAGATTGTGACTAACACACTTCTGAGTTCCTGCAAAAGAAAACGTGAGACTATAGAAATACACCATTTTCCCTACGTTATTCTTGTATGATCCTTAGATGCTATCTGTATTTGAAGTGATTCCAGTTTGCCAAGACAAATATTGTTTTCTTCAACAGCTCATTATTTCACAACATCCTCATGTCAGACTACAAAACAACATGTCAGACAGTCTGATGATTTGACATAAATAATGCCAGACATTCTGGTGATTTGACATGAGTAATGTCAAGGGATACAGAATGGTAAGAGACCAGCAGTTATGAGAATAGGTTATGAATAACATGAACATGTACCTGAAGTTTGCCCACAGTAATTTAATGTCCGTGTTGTACAAGCAAAAACTGTGGTAGTTTCTTTGCATTCTTGCTCTGTTGCATTGTATTACTTCATATATAATATAGTAAACCACTATAATTAAATTGAACCAACATGCTTTAAAATCTGGGCCATAATTTAGCCTACCATGATATTCAAGATAAATATTCCTGAAACACAGTGTTAATATTTTCTGTGCAATATAGCCCCAGAGGCCACACTTAATTCTGATAATGCAAAAAATTATATGCTGGTGTTGAATTTTCTGTTTTTCTCAAATATGTTTAAAAAATATATTTGTATAACTGTCTGCATAGTCCGATCCTTCAGAATTAGCAACCAATGTATGATTACTTTTGTATGTACTTCTTGTTCTGTACTAAGCAATAATCACCTCATCTCTGATGTGTGACAATGTGGATGTCACAGCCTGGTCAGAGAGTGAGAAAACTAGATAAGTTTTCCCAGAATTGGCCTGGAAGACTTTAGGGAGTTGAAGATAAACAATGATAGCTTAATTATTATAAACAACCTGCAGGTGTTGTTTTTCCTACTCTCTATTTTCTTGTTTTTATGAAAGATTGTTTATAAAGGTGTCTTGTTAATTAGCCAATCAGGTGAAATGTATTAACTGAATTACCAATCAAGTCTACCTGTAGTGGAACAGTGTATAAAAAGGAGCAGTCTGAAATAAACAGCATTCTATGCCAATTAGCCTTCTGGTGAGTCTGTGTCATTTCTTACTCAACAGTGATATGACACTGCAGCTAGCTGGAGGTGGTTTCAAAGAGTAACAAATATTTATTGGACTGGAAAATCCACAAAAAACCTGATGGTGAGTCAGTTTTAGTTAAATTCCCCAATCCCATTCCCTAGCAAATCTTAAATTCTATTTGAAACACAAATTAGATAATATCTACAAGACAATATCAAGTCCTTTACTAAGTTCAAAAAAATATGACTGCATTATTTTCCCCCAGCATAATCTTCAGATCCTTATGAAAACAGAAGTCCTGATCTCTGTGAGAAGGATTGGTCTGTTGACATTTTCAGCCTGTTCAGCTGATTCAGCTGTTGGATTAGTAACAAATTTTCTAGAGTTTGTTCTGAATCATATTTTTTAAAAGGCTGAAATTACCTATCATGCATTCACAGTAACACTAAAATTCTTTTCTAGGTATTAAATAATGTTGGAAACAATTTTTTTGCCGTTGTTGTTTGGTTTATTTTGGATTAGTGACAGAAAGGAAGGAAATTTATTTTATCAGTCCTGGAAACATGTGTAGGTAATCAGAAATTTATTTAACAAAGAATTCTTGCTTTTGGAATTTATTTTCATTTAATCTCTGAATACGACTTAATCTCTGGCTATCATAAAAAAGATTTAATTTTGTTTATGCAACAAAGAATTGAAGCATAATATAAAGGTATACATAATTTTTTCTGAAAAAGCAGTGACGATAGAAGGAAATTAGTTTTGTGTTCTGTATCAGCAATGGATACATGTGTTCTGAAATTCGGGAAGACCACATGCTATCATGGTACAAGACTCATAGGAAATAGCTGGTGGAGGCTGTTTCTAAGAAATTATTAAATTCATCAAAAGGGTAGCACATGCTGAAAATTGGTTCCTTCAATTACCTTGGAGGTGCATCAGAAAAATAAAAGAGCATATGAGTCCTCAAGCTAAAACTCAGAGATATTTGGGCATTTATTTTATATTTCTTAGCCTTAAGTCAGTTTTCAATAGTGTAAGGTTTTCACAGTGTCCTTCTGGACCAAATATCCCTCACACAGAAGGAAAGGTTCACAAACATGATGGGTAAACTGCCTGAAGGGCTAGGCACGAAGACTTGGACGAATTGAGGCAATGTTTGGCTGCTGGTTTGTTTCTAGTGGGGATCCTCAGGGATCAGTTTTTGGGCCAACTTCTCCATGTTTTTATCAATGACCTGGACACAGAAGCTGAGTGCACGCTAAGTTTGCTGATGGTACTAAACCACAGGGAGCCATAGATTCCCTTGAAGATAAAGTGACCTTACAGAGAGACAGGATAGCTTTGAATGCTGGGAATCCTGTGATTTTACAGTTCACTACTTTTTACTGTTGGCCAGGGGCAATACTCAGAACCAACATAGTAATGGTGGAAAAAATGGAAAACATCCAAAGAGTTTCTCATGCTTTCAAGATACAGACATCTGAAAGTTCATTCCTTCATTTCTGGATATACCAGATTTCTTTCACAATTACCTGTAAGGAGAAAGTTGAGATTAAAGATTGTATGAATTTAACATATGCATGCAGAGACTAAAATTATTTACTTCTTTGTGTCAAAGTTGAATAAATATATAAGCACACCTCCAGTTCTCTTACAGAAAATCAAAAATAAAGAAAAGGAATGATTCTTATTAATTAACTTCTTTTGAGCTTCCTTTCTTTCCTTTTTATATGGTACGGAAAATTGCATACTACAGGGTTCATCAGTGTTGTGTGTCTGATCGCATTTTTCTTCTCAAATCAGAGGCAGATTGTCAGAAGTAGTGAGGTGATGCCTTTTTAAAGGATGCTTATCACCAGTTCAGCTATTTTACAGAAGATGGAGGTTTTGCTTTTCTGAGATTTGTTCCCATCTCACAGGCATCTCTGCAGAGAGAGTGTTTTTGAACATGTTCTGGTTCTGCTACCCATATTCAGAACCTACCTCTTTGTCTTCTGTGGTAGATAGGGTTTAGGTAGCTAGATCCAGGACTCAAGCGCTTCCATCTACCTCAGTGCTTAAATTCATGACATGTCTATATCCCCAAAACTCTCAGTCAGGAAACAAAATCCTACAAAAATCAAGATAATTTTTCAGGAGTACATATCTTGCAGGATTTAACAGATTAAACCTAGAGATAAGAATGAATGGTTGTGAAGTTCTCAGAATATAAATTATTATTATCACAGAAAAGTGTTATTTATAATTTGCACTGGCTAAATTGTCTGACTGTCTTGAAAACAGATATTCCCTAAAATAGGTATTTCTCATTAGTACAGTTGATGGATGTATTTAAGAGACACATATATGTTGTAATCAGGGACATAGCAGTGGCCTTGGCAGTGCCAGATTAATCATTAAAACTTGATGATCTTAAAAGTCTTTTCCAACATAAATGATTCTATATTTCTATGAAAAAGTGAATAAACTTCATGAAGTGTGCATTGGAAAGAGCAGATTCTAATTTCCTCTCTGCCTGATGCATCCAGGAGCAAGCCTTGCTCTTAAGCCAAATGAACCCCTTAAAATTTGCTGCAAATTAAAAATGTTCTCAATCTTCACACAAATTTTTACTTGTTCCTCTATTTATTATCCGTGAGCACATATAATTTTGAAGGCTATACAGAGAGAACCAATAAAATGAGATTTACTCTGTTTTTTAAAATTTATAGTAGTATAGTAGTTATATTTACTATATAACTTCAACACACAGGAGTCATTGCTCATCTCTTTTGCAGATGTATTGTACTCCAGAAAAATATATAAGCTGGCAAAATATAGAGACATCTTATGAGCACTTTAAGGAAGCATAGAGAACTTTTTTTCTTTGTCTGGTCTAAAACAGGGAGCACAGGAATATGAATTAACTCTACTCAGTTCCCTACACATTTGATGCCTATTTGAAATTTAAGGTTGGTAAATTGCAATCATTTTAGATAAGTATCATCTAGTTAATCTGACTGACTCCAAGAAGCAGCCCAAAAAACACAGTTGTGGTTGAAGCTGATCATTGTGTCTGCAGTTTATTCAAGCAGATTAATTTTTGTTGCTCAAAGAGTCTGTCATACCCCAGGGATGTGCTGGAATAGTTTCATTGTAATCAGAGGCTCTGTGCACATGAAGGATTTGTTAAACTCATTCTGATCAGTTCATTAAAAGCTTGAAAGCCATTTGAGATCCTTCTATACTGATTGGATTTCACTCAAAAATTCTAATTCACAGTAATAAATATAGAGTAAAAGTTACAATGGGGAAGAAGGACAAATAATATCAATTTTCCTGCAATTTATATTCTTTGAACAGCACTGTCTCTCCTATGATGTGACCCAACAATTCAAGAGCACTCATAAAAAGGGTTTATTATAGGTCCCCATTTTCCTCTCAGGCATATCTTGTATACGTATTTGTATGCAAGAAATATTCACAGAGGATATTCTATCTCAGAGTTTTGAAGGCTCTCAATAAAAAATTTTAAAGCTAGGCTTTCTTTCCTTATTTATACATTTGATTTTCAATGCTTTGTGGTAGAATAAGCGTTCTCAGTAACAGTGAACCAACACCACTAAGTTCTCCTTTATTTCAAGTGGTTTTATCCCATTAAAGTTCTGTATGATAAAAAATGAGTTGGAAGTGACTTTATCAGTGTCTTGTATCTAAGGTGCTATGTATGTGAAATGTATAGAACCATAATGTTAGCATTTGTGATGATATATTCTGTTCTATATTGTCACTGTTAAGAAGCAAAGAAGGTTGCTATAAAAGTAAATGAACCAGAGGGGGAAAAGCATGTTAACCAGAAAAAACATATATCTATAACCAGTCATTAAATCTTAAAATCATTGACTCAAATGCAAAAGGAACTTTTAAGCTTCCATTTCAAATTTTTATGCAAGTCAATTAAGTGTTCCATCTGTTTATAGAAGAATATAAATGTGTTGGTCTTCCAGGATCAGATAAAAGTCCCCTTAGCCAACTATTTTTTTAGGGTTCAAGACCTAGGAAAGATGGTGAAAACAAAAAAAGTTCACTGTAATATTTCCTCAACATTTGCCAGGTCCCATAGGGGACATCCTAAAATAGACAAGGTATCTGTGCATACATTTATGAACCACATGCAAAATGGAAAAAACTATTGCCTATGGTTTCTGTAATATTCTGGTAATGAGAAATGATACCTGACCCGGTGTGGCTTGTGAGAGCCCATTTAGCTGGTGTTAGCAGAACATAAGTGCATGGATCTTATCTCACAAGTATTCCAGAACATTATCGGGGTTTGGTGTCTTCCTTGCACTGTTAGCTTGAACTTTTCAATCTCATTTCAATCAATAACAATCTCATTTGTGAGTTAAATTTTTATTTATTTATGAAATCATAAGGTTAAAAAAATACAACAGGGGATCAGTCTGCTTTGTGCGGACTAGTTTACAATAAAATCTCTACAGTAATCTAATTTTTCTTATCAGATTTGCTTCTGAGTGTCCTGCTGTATGTGCAAACAATATCCTGGGAGGTAGTTCCCTCTGGTGACATGATTTTATTACTCCTACTTTTATGCTTTTGAGAAATTATACTTTCATGTATATTTAAACTAAAAAAAACATGGTTTGTTGTAATGTTTTTACTTGCAGTGGTCAGATAGTGCATATTTTATTTTATTTCATTGAAACTGCTTTAATGTTATCAAGCACAATGAGTTCCAAACAGGCACAGGGAATCTTGTATTCTTCTGTATGATGTGAAGAAGCAATGACTTCTTAGAAAGGGAAAGATGGGTGGGCAAATGTTTCTGGTTCTTGTGACTTTGACCTTCAGACTACAATTTGGTGCTCTGCTGTTCCTGCTAGACACTGAAACAAAATGTTTCAGTGTCAAAACAGAGACGAAGTTCAACTGTCTGTCTTGCTGAAATATGGACTGTGAAGCCCTGTGACCAAGGACTAGCAAGGCTCTGGGAAATTGCCAGGGAGGGACAAGTACCCTGGGGAGCTCAGTCACCCACGTCCCTCCTCTGGTGCTCAATGGCAGCTGCAGCAGAACCGGTGCCTTTTGCACTCCCTCCAGCAGCTCTCACTCCAACAGACCCCTCAGAGGTAAAGCATGTGGCAGCTTGTGGATGTCTGCTGGGTGCAGGTCTGCAACAACAGAAGAATCCCAGAAACCTTTTTATTTTCTGTCTCTAGACTGAACATTTCCTCAGGAGGACAGTCTGCCAGCCCACACTCACTCAAGAGAAGACAGCAGTGTTAAACATCCCTGACACATTTGTTTATTCAGAGAATTTTCTGTTAGGATTTTCCATGTACAGATTAAGAATGCTGCGCAGTCAATCTTTCTGTTGGTTTGCTCCGTTTCCTGCAACAACCCTAGCAAATAAAAAGGGATGGGTACAGAAATTATAAAAAACAGAATGTAGCGAACTTTTTCCATGCTTAGAATTATGTGTGGAGATTCAGTCAGATTTGAAGAACAGTATCCACTTTGTAATACCTACTTAACACATCCAAAGTTCAGTATTATTATGGTAATGAGTGCTTTCAAAGGACCCCACTCTCACATACAGTAGCATATGAAACAGCTTTGTGTCTTGAAAGCAGATGACTGACAAGCCCCAGATATACAACAGTTCTTTCTTCCCTTGCTCTAATTCCTTGTAGGTTTTTCTTGAAGCGTCATACAGTTCAAAGGTATCACAATTTTTAATGTAGTTTTGAATAATATTTCCTTCCTTCCGCACTTCCTTCCTTCTGCCACTTCCTCCCTCCCTCCCTCTCCAGCTTCCTCTCTCCCCATTTCTTTTATTTTATGATCTATTGGAAAGCAAAATTACTTGCTATGGCTTCATAGCATTCTTCACCACAGTACATACCTTAAATCACAATTTTACTTAGTATCCAAAGTTTTTCTGATCTAATCACTAAAAGACTTTCAAATAGGGAGATTTCTTGAATGATTACTTGGATATACAAGAGAAAATTTTGCAACTATATGACTATTTATGTGCAGGTAGTGACTAAAGATTTAAAGAAATAAAAACCTTACATACATTCCTGAAAAATATTCTGCATGTATAAGTAATGGAAGTTGTCTTGAAAAGCCATGTTTTGGAAAAATACCTTTTATTTTAGAGAAGACTATAAATCTAGGTAACAAAAAAAACAAGATTGAAGGATATTTTGGGCAGCCAGTGAGCAGGGAAAGGATCAGAATAAGTACAAACTGACACCCATCATCTAAAAAACCTAGTAAAAAACCCATTTATCTCTATAAGATTCAGTGGTTGCTTCAGGAGGAAAGAAGGAAAATGAAGGAAAGATTTCTTCAAATACTGTTTTACAGCTCTGCCTTGAATAGCATAACCTCGTGGTTATTAAAATCAAGAATGATGCCATGGGTAAGGTGATAAGAACAAATGAGTTTCAACTATACCATATTTTAATAGTGCCATATATTAGGATGAACTAGACTGTGACTATGCTGTATGATTGTTCCCACTATATTCTATTTTTGTTTCTGTCCATTTTAAGACAAATCATCAACCATTTCCTAATGAAGTATAGGGACATCTATGTCTAGCCCACCATTTTGTAGTGATTGTTAACTCATATGTCCAATATATATCGAGACTTATATCAGCCCAAGAATATTATTCATTTTCTCAAACAAGCCATTGATCAATTCTTTCATTAAAAAAATACAAAAAAACAAACAAACAAAAAAAACCCCAAACAAACCCAAAACTAACACACAATATGCCCCTGCCAAACCATGTACCTACCATTTTATCCTATCACCCATGAAAACACTGCTGGAGATCAATTTTTTTCAGGACTGCCTTTATATCAAATCAGCATCACCACCCCAGTCAGGTTTTCAGTGCTTAAAGTGTCTTGGTATTTTGTTTCTTAGATATTTCCCCTGATATAAGATGCGTGAAGTGAGGACTGAATTAATGGTTTTATCACTGGTTTGTGAATGCAGCAGGAAGTCTTCATAACAACCTTGCAAACACATATAGATTGTGAATATCTGTCTGAATATTCTTAAAGAACAAAAATCCTCTGTTTAGAGGAAACACTGTTTTGAGTAGGTTTAACAAAATAATAGACATTATTTGGCAACTGGTTGCTAAAATTTATTTACAAAATTTTGGATAGCAGGGCAGAGATTGAAATTATTTTTGTTTAGCTTCATGTCTTTTCTGTTGTGTGTTATGCATGTTAAAAGAAAATTGCCTGAAATACAGGGGGTTAACTACATCAACATAACTAAGAGCAGAAAAATATGCCTGGTTTGATAAGTGTATAATATACCCATCCTCATGTTCAGGATTTGAGAGAAAACAATATGACTATTTGGAGCTACTTGTATTGTAAAAATGATAGTCATAAATGAAAAAATAACCCTCCTGATTGTGAGGTAATTGCAAAAAACTTAGTCGCTTTATAAATTCAAGTACATGTTTGTCTTTCAGGTAGAAGAGCTGGCAGTTTTCCTCATTAGGTGCTAAATTCAATTTTAATCTCAGTTTTAAAATGGCTGTGAAAATGACAGTTTTTTATGGGGTAGGGGTGGTGTGCTCTCAGATGTCAGCAGTTCTTGATGGACTACTGAGCATGAGGAGCTCAGTTTCATAATCTGACTGAATGGATTCAAATCAGAGACAGGCTGTACATGTAGATATATGTTAGCAGGGGAAAGGAGAGAGACATTCCTACAAGAAAAGTCTCTGTATCTTGGACATGCCAGAGATTGCAGAAGAAAGGAGTCTCATATTTTCTTTTCACACTTGAATGTCCTAGAAAGTAAAATCTAATTTGTGTATATATATATATATATATATATAATATATAATATATATATATATATATATATATATATATAATTATAGTTATGGATAATTATATTGGTTTAAAATCCTCTGTTGATTTACAAAAGCAATGACACCCTTGTTTTGTCCATCAGTACCCACATCCAGGAAAGAAATAATTCACACCATAGCCAGTTTAAACCTGTGCACAAAATTACTGGGCATTCAAAATAGACTTGCACTTAGCTGGGCATTTGGGTCTACTGATTTGTTTTTGTTGAGTCTCATTTGTTTTTCTCTACTGAAGATGCTATCTTGAATCACTTTTGTCTGTTTAGATCCTCTTCTAGGAAACTTAGTTCAAAAGTTACTTCAGAAGAACTGAAGAGAAAAGGAAGTATTGGCAGTGTACAAGTCCAAACAATATAGTAATTTCAATAAGTTTGCTTGTTCACTAATACCTCGGAAGACCAATATTATTTCATTTTATGTTTTCAATCTATTTAGCTATAAGTGAAATAAACTTTCTTTGTGTTTGTCACCTGCTGAGGCTTCGATGAATTATTTTTCTGAGCATGGATTCTTAAATCCTGGTGTGGTGTAAACTTAATGGCACATAACAATAGTCACTCCTATATTAAAGATGTATGGAGAAGAAGTTTACTACATGGTAGACTGTAATGTGCCTGGGAAAACAACTTGGTTTTGCTGATGATCTTGATGCTGCAGTGGGCACTGAAAAGCTCTTGCTGTTGCCAATTTGCAAAGTCAAGCAGTGTTGCTCAGTCTGTGCCAAAAAATCCTACTATTCTTCTTGCAAGATGGAACATAAAAGCAGGTCACTGAACATTAAGATTGAAATCTGTAAATGGCACAGAAGAAATGGAAGAAAAGAGCAGAGCCTCCTCTTTTTTACTAAGAGGTATTTTGTCCATTTTAAGAATGAAAATGTGCCAGTCAGATCTCACTATCTTATGTGTGCCAACATTCAGGGACTTTTTTCACTTTATTCTGCTAATGTAGAAATGTGTGATGTTGGGAAAAAAAAGTTCAAAGATGTTGCGGTGAGGAAAGACTCGTGGTGCTCAAGATGAGAATCAGCAAGCTTTGTTTATTGATTAGAGCATCATATATTTATGCACAATAAGTAATAAACTCATGCATATTCTGTAAACCAAGCAGTCCATTGGTTATACTATAGATATCAGCTCTTCTTCATTCCTTAGGAGTTACATCTCTTTTTTCTCATGTCTTTTTCTCAATTACAGCACTTTGTTATTGTAATACAGCTATGCTTCAAGACCACAGTGTCTTTGCAGGTGCAGGGACCAGATTGGCTGGGTTTGGTACTTTTCCAGTCCTTGGTCAGCTAACCAGAGCATGTCTACGTGACCTCTGTCACGTAGCCATTGCTCCACACAAAGAGAAACCACATTTGTGAACAGCATGATGGGAAGGCATTTCTAAGTACAATGGAAGTAAACAATGCTTCTGGTGAAAATCAGTTTGTACATGGATTATTTGGTGTACATTATTTGGGGTTTTGACCATGTTCTGTTCAACAACTGCTGGGATGGATGCACCTTTCTTAGAGAGAGGAATAGTTTGGAAGGAACAGAGAGAAAATACCAGGCTAGCCAGTGATGACAGTGTGACAAAACTTAAGCCAACAAGCTGTAATAAGATTCCTCAATCTGCTTCATGAGATGTTGCCTAAAAACACCATATCTGAAGTTTTCCCACTAATGTAGAGAGCATGAGGAATAAGAGAAGATGATGCATTGTCCTAGTTGAGAGATTTGACACCACTGGCATAAACTAAACCTTGTGGGTTTCTGGTGTCTGGTGTGTCTTGATGGACAGTTCCCAGCTCTGTAGGACAGATAGGCAGAGCAGAAGAGGCAGAGAGGTGGAACTATATGTAACAGAAACAATAGAACATATGGAGCTCTCAGCTGGCACTGGCACAGTTGAGACCCTCTGAGTAAGAATCAAGGAGCAAAAAATATGATGTGGATATCACTGTGAGAGTCTACTACAGACCTCTTGTGCTAGTTTGAAGGTAAACCAGTGGGAGGAATTAATTCCACACAAATACCTTGCTAGAGATTTCAAATCAGAGCTACAATTTAATAGGAAAATTACAATAAGGGCAATAGTCCAGAAACATTGGCTTAAACAGGCAAAGCCAGAATATGACTTGACAGCCTGTTGGTCAGGATGATGCTAGCTGTCTGATTGAATGGGGTTTGCAGTCCCATTGGAGTGATAAATGCTGTCTTATTGAAGTGGTGGTCCTGTGGAAAGATCTGTTGCTTCTCTGGAGGTCCAGTGGTAGTTATCAAGCTCTGGGAATCTAGTTATTGTCCTCTCAGAACCCAGTGGTCATATTGTGGTGTCCTGAGTCCCAGATGATACACAGGCGGGAATGCTGGTTACTTCAGCCAGGGCTGGGAATTTTACAGTTGGAGGATGTAATTCCATGAACTATTCCAAGGGGTCCATGATGGCTCATTATCAGGGATGACCCCCTTGTCCCCCCTTTAGGCTTTCACGTTTAGGCTGGGTGTGCACTGGACAGCTGTTGAAAGTGACCCACCACTAACAACTCATCAGAAGGTGATGTAGGTCGTGGTAGAATACGTACTTTGGTTACACCTTACATTTGTGACCCAAGACAGTTCCTACCTGTGGTGATGACACTGATGGATTATACTTTGAGGAACTAAAGGATGTTTCCAAGTCAACTGCCCTCGTCTTTATGGGAGATTTCAACTTGCCCAAAATCAGCTGGGATCATAAAAGAGCTGGTACAACCCAGGCCCTCCCTGATTTTCTAGTTGTGAACAGAGTTGACCTCATGAGCAAAATGGAGACTGACAACTGTCTTGGACAAAACAATCAGGAAGAGACTGAACTTAAAATCTCAACAAGCTAGCAAAACCTCAGCTGTGACCATGAACAGACTTCAGGCTCCTCAGGGAACTGGTAATTAAAGTCCCCTGTGAAAATGTTATTACAGGGGCTAGGGTCCATCAGTGCTGGTTACTTTTTAAACATGACCTCCTAAAGGAGCAGGGGGGCAGAGAGGACCTGCAGAGAGACCTCAAAAAATTAGAGAGATGGGAAATCACCAACCATACAGAGTTTAACAATCTCAAGTGCTGGATTCTGTACCTGGGACAGGACAACCCTTGGTGTGTGCATGGACTGGGGATGAGATGCTGAAAAGCACTGTCATAGAAAGAGACCTGGGGGTCCTGGTCAGTGGAAAGTTGAATTTGAGTTGGCAGTGGGCCAACCATGTCCTGGGGGGCATCAGGCCCAGCATCACCAGCTGGGCAGGGGAGGGGATTGTCCCACTCTGCTCTGGGCTGGGGCAGCCTCACCTCAAGTCCTTGGGCAGTTTTGGGTGCCATAGGAAAAAAAGGACATTAAGATATCAGACAATATTCAAAGGAGGCTTTCCTGGTTTAGGGCAAATTTAGGAGAAAACCTCAGAATTAGGTCCCTTTGGAAAGTAAATTCAAGTGGCCCCTCCACACGCTGGTTTGGGAAAATATGTCCTTGGAGAAAAGTGGGAAAAACTATTTATTCAACAACCAAAGTATTCACAAGCATAAAAAATGAATACTATTAAACAATAAAACCTCTCACTGTTCTGAAGAGATGGCAAATTCAGAGAGTCCTTGTTGTGGAGTGTAACTCAGCTCCCCCAGTCTCTTAGTCCCTCCAGCACTGGAACGCAGTGGGCTCCTGGGCTCCAACAGGTGCGAGCTCCCGGTATTTTTCTGGGTTTTCAGTCCAGAGCAGGCTTGAATGATTCCAAGTAAAAGAAAAAGCACATTCCAGGAAACTTCTCTGCCTTAACTAGCTAAAAGCTAACTAAAAGCAAAGGAGAGCTCTGTCCCGCTGTCCGTCCATGCCACAGAGAACACAGTCCAGGAGCAGGAATGTGGAGGAGTGAGTGCAGTGCCTGAAAACAAACTGCGCGCTTCTTCTTCACCCCCGCTTCACTCTAGGAACCAGTCTCAAAGGTGCAGAACTTAATATCCAGCATAAACAGAACAGATGATTGGGGATGCAAGCACCATATAATCACCCCAAGACAAAGGCCCACAGGGATGGTGAAGGGCTCTGAGGGGAAGCCAAATGAGAAGCAGGTGAGGTCACTTTGACTGTTCGTCTTGGAGAAGAGAAGACTGAGGGGAGATCTCACTGAGGTCTTCAACATTCTCAAAAGGGGAAGAGGAGAGTCAGCCTCTTTTTCCTCTTGTGACCAGTGACAGGAGTCAAGAAAGTGGCATGAAATTGTGTTAGGAGAGGTTTAGGTTGGATATCAGGAAAAAGTTCTTCACCCAGAGCTTGTTTGGGCACTGGAACAGGCTCCCCAGAGAAATGGTCACAGCCCCTAGCAGAATTCTTGGGGCTTTTCTTGAGCCAGGAGTTGGACTTGATTATCCTAATGGGTCTCTTCTAACCCAGGATATTCTATGAGTCTATGATTCTGTTGTGGCAGTCTTGTAAATGTGAAAGCCCCAGCAGAAATAATTAAGAATGATGAATCACCTCATGAAACTTTTTAAGAAGTATAAGTAAATTCAGAGAGATACCATCCACAAATGAGTAATTTAAAATACAAAGAAATTTTATATATTTTTATTTTTTAAAAATGCTTTGAGAGATTAATTTTTGAGGAATTACCCTTAAAAATGAACCCTCAAGAGATCTGAGTAATTTGACATGCCTTCTAAGCATCACTCTTTTAGCTAATACTTCCATTTTAGCAGGAAGAAAAAGTATGATATCATCAGATGACTGATTTTTATTTTGGAACGGAAAATGTTGCCTAGCCTAATTGTCAGCATTGTCTTGCAAATTATAGTAAAGATGGGGAAAACCAGCATGATTAGTCTGGTAAACTAAAAATAAGAAGATATACCTTCAAAGTGTGTAATCACTTGAAAAGAAAATATAATCTTTACATGTTTTTTGAAATTTTCTCATTTGATAATTCCAGAATGAATTGTCTTTGGGAATTTGGGATGCTCTGACACTTGAGCAGGATGAATTTTAATTCTGATGTTTATGGTAAAATATTCCATTTTGCAATTGTTTTTACTTTTAAAATTTTAAACACACAGCATGAGATTGATAACGGTTATTTGTCAAGTAGAAAATATGACTTGGATTTATAGAATTAAGTAACATTTTTCATTTCTTGTCTTAACCATTTAGAGTGACTTTATTCTAGTTGTACATGCTTTTAAAATAAAAACTAACAGCCTTTCTAATAGATAAATATACATAAAATCAGGCAGTGACAAACATATGCATACAGTGCTGTCACAATCTTGCCGTGAGTAGTACATATGAAGCTAAAATTTGCAGCAGTAACATAACTCCTGGAGCTGCTCTCGTCTGGAAAAGTGGTAAGAGCCAAGGCCATAAACAACATTAGAGAGATAGTACACCAACAGAGAGATAGTATCCTAATAGAGAGAACAAAATTTTGATTGCGAGCATGTTACAAACTGGTTTAACACAGAAAACCAAAGGAAACTATGGCTCTGTGAATAAAATGGACCACAACCAGAAAGGTTTGAAATATACTGAAGAATGGGAATAAATCTAATGACGTTAGATGTTGGTGCTAAAAAATTGATATGTTTCATTTAATAGTAAAAGCAAAAAAAGAAAGAAAGAAATAGAGAGAGAGAGAGACAGAAAGAAGGAAGTGGCGGAAGTGGCAGAAGGAAGTGGTGGAAGGATGGAGGTGGCAGAAGGAAGTGGCGGAAGGAAGCGGCAGAAGGGGCGGAAGAGGTGGAAGGAAGGAAGGAAGGAAGGAAGGAAGGAAGGAAGGAAGGAAGGAAGGAAGGAAGGAAGGAAGGAAGGAAGGAAGGAAGGAAGGAAGGAAGGAAGGAAGGAAGGAAGGAAGGAAGGAAGGAAGGAAGGAAGTGTCGGAAGGAAGGAAGGAAGGAAGTGTCGGAAGGAAGGAAGGAAGTGTCGGAAGGAAGGAAGGAAGGAAGGAAGGAAGGAAGGAAGGAAGGAAGGAAGGAAGGAAGGAAGGAAGGAAGTGGCGGAAGGAAGGAAGGAAGGAAGGAAGTGGCAGAAGGAAGGAAGGAAGTGGCGGAAGGAAGGAAGGAAGTGGCGGAAGGAAGGAAGGAAGGAAGGAAGGAAGGAAGGAAGGAAGGAAGGAAGGAAGGAAGGAAGGAAGGAAGGAAGGAAGGAAGGAAGGAAGGAAGGAAGTGTCGGAAGGAAGTGTCGGAAGGAAGTGTCGGAAGGAAGTGTCGGAAGGAAGTGTCGGAAGGAAGTGGCAGAAGGAAGTGGCGGAAGGAAGTGGCGGAAGGAAGTGTCGGAAGGAAGTGTCGGAAGGAAGTGGCGGAAGGAAGTGTCGGAAGGAAGTGTCGGAAGGAAGTGTCGGAAGGAAGGAAGGAAGGAAGGAAGGAAGGAAGGAAGGAAGGAAGGAAGGAAGGAAGGAAGGAAGTGTCGGAAGGAAGTGGCGGAAGGAAGTGTCGGAAGGAAGGAAGTGTCGGAAGGAAGTGTCGGAAGGAAGGAAGGAAGGAAGGAAGGAAGGAAGGAAGTGTCGGAAGGAAGGAAGGAAGTGTCGGAAGGAAGGAAGTGTCGGAAGGAAGTGTCGGAAGGAAGGAAGGAAGGAAGGAAGGAAGGAAGGAAGGAAGGAAGGAAGGAAGTGTCGGAAGGAAGTGTCGGAAGGAAGTGTCGGAAGGAAGTGTCGGAAGGAAGGAAGGAAGGAAGGAAGGAAGGAAGGAAGGAAGGAAGGAAGGAAGGAAGGAAGGAAGGAAGGAAGTGGCGGAAGGAAGGAAGTGTCGGAAGGAAGGAAGGAAGTGTCGGAAGGAAGTGTCGGAAGGAAGTGTCGGAAGGAAGTGTCGGAAGGAAGGAAGGAAGGAAGTGTCGGAAGGAAGTGTCGGAAGGAAGTGTCGGAAGGAAGGAAGGAAGTGTCGGAAGGAAGGAAGTGTCGGAAGGAAGGAAGGAAGTGTCGGAAGGAAGGAAGGAAGGAAGGAAGGAAGGAAGGAAGGAAGGAAGGAAGGAACTGTCGGAAGGGAAGGAAGGAAGGGGCGGAAGGAAGGAAGTGGCGGAAGGAAGGAAGTGGCGGAAGGAAGGAAGGAAGTGGCGGAAGGAAGTGGCGGAAGGAAGGAAGTGGCGGAAGGAAGGAAGTGGCGGAAGGAAGGAAGGAAGGAAGTGGCGGAAGGAAGGAAGGAAGGAAGGAAGGAAGTGTGGGAAGGAAGTGTGGGAAGGAAGTGTGGGAAGGAAGTGTCTGAAGGAAGGAAGTGTCGGAAGGAAGGAAGTGTCGGAAGGAAGTGTCGGAAGGAAGGAAGTGTCGGAAGGAAGGAAGTGTCGGAAGGAAGGAAGGAAGGAAGGAAGGAAGGAAGGAAGGAAGGAAGGAAGGAAGGAAGGAAGGAAGGAAGTGTCGGAAGGAAGTGTCGGAAGGAAGTGTCGGAAGGAAGTGTCGGAAGGAAGGAAGGAAGGAAGAAGGAAGTGTCGGAAGGAAGTGTCGGAAGGAAGTGTCGGAAGGAAGGAAGGAAGTGTCGGAAGGAAGTGTCAGAAGGAAGTGTCGGAAGGAAGGAAGGAAGTGTCGGAAGGAAGTGTCGGAAGGAAGTGTCGGAAGGAAGTGTCGGAAGGAAGTGTCGGAAGGAAGGAAGGAAGTGTCGGAAGGAAGGAAGTGTCGGAAGGAAGTGTCGGAAGGAAGTGTCGGAAGGAAGGAAGTGTCGGAAGGAAGGAAGGAAGGAAGGAAGGAAGGAAGGAAGGAAGGAAGGAAGGAAGGAAGGAAGGAACTGTCGGAAGGAAGGAAGGAAGGGGCGGAAGGAAGGAAGTGGCGGAAGGAAGGAAGTGGCGGAAGGAAGGAAGGAAGTGGCGGAAGGAAGTGGCGGAAGGAAGGAAGTGGCGGAAGGAAGGAAGTGGCGGAAGGAAGTGGCGGAAGGAAGTGGCGGGAAGGAAGGAAGGAAGTGGCGGAAGGAAGTGGCGGAAGGAAGTGTCGGAAGGAAGGAAGGAAGGAAGGAAGGAAGGAAGGAAGGAAGGAAGGAAGGAAGGAAGGAAGGAAGGAAGGAAGGAAGTGTCGGAAGGAAGGAAGGAAGGAAGTGTCGGAAGGAAGTGTCGGAAGGAAGTGTCGGAAGGAAGTGTCGGAAGGAAGTGTCGGAAGGAAGTGTCGGAAGGAAGGAAGGAAGGAAGGAAGGAAGGAAGGAAGGAAGGAAGTGTCGGAAGGAAGTGGCGGAAGGAAGGAGGGAAGGAAGGAAGGAAGGAAGGAAGGAAGGAAGGAAGGAAGGAAGGAAGGAAGGAAGGAAGGAAGGAAGTGTCGGAAGGAAGGAAGGAAGGAAGGAAGGAAGGAAGGAAGGAAGGAAGGAAGGAAGGAAGGAAGGAAGGAAGGAAGGAAGGAAGTGGCGGAAGGAAGGAAGGAAGGAAGGAAGGAAGGAAGGAAGGAAGGAAGGAAGGAAGGAAGGAAGGAAGGAAGGAAGGAAGGAAGGAAGGAAGGAAGGAAGGAAGGAAGGAAGTGGCGGAAGGAAGGAAGGAAGTGGCGGAAGGAATGAAGGAAGTGGCGGAAGGAAGGAAGGAAGGAAGGAAGGAAGGAAGGAAGGAAGGAAGGAAGGAAGGAAGTGGCGGAAGGAAGTGTCGGAAGGAAGTGTCGGAAGGAAGTGTCGGAAGGAATTGTCGGAAGGAAGTGGCGGAAGGAAGTGGCAGAAGGAAGTGGCGGAAGGAAGTGGCGGAAGGAAGTGTCGGAAGGAAGTGTCGGAAGGAAGTGGCGGAAGGAAGTGTCGGAAGGAAGTGTCGGAAGAAGTGTCGGAAGGAAGGAAGGAAGGAAGGAAGGAAGGAAGGAAGGAAGGAAGGAAGGAAGGAAGTGTCGGAAGGAAGTGGCGGAAGGAAGTGTCGGAAGGAAGGAAGTGTCGGAAGGAAGTGTCGGAAGGAAGGAAGGAAGGAAGGAAGGAAGGAAGGAAGGAAGGAAGGAAGGAAGGAAGGAAGGAAGTGTCGGAAGGAAGTGTCGGAAGGAAGTGTCGGAAGGAAGTGTCGGAAGGAGAAGGAAGGAAGGAAGGAAGGAAGGAAGGAAGGAAGGAAGGAAGGAAGGAAGGAAGGAAGGAAGGAAGTGTCGGAAGGAAGGAAGGAAGTGTCGGAAGGAAGTGTCAGAAGGAAGTGTCGGAAGGAAGGAAGGAAGTGTCGGAAGGAAGTGTCGGAAGGAAGTGTCGGAAGGAAGTGTCGGAAGGAAGTGTCGGAAGGAAGTGTCGGAAGGAAGGAAGGAAGTGTCGGAAGGAAGGAAGTGTCGGAAGGAAGTGTCGGAAGGAAGTGTCGGAAGGAAGGAAGTGTCGGAAGGAAGGAAGGAAGGAAGGAAGGAAGGAAGGAAGGAAGGAAGGAAGGAAGGAACTGTCGGAAGGAAGGAAGGAAGGGGCGGAAGGAAGGAAGTGGCGGAAGGAAGGAAGTGGCGGAAGGAAGGAAGGAAGTGGCGGAAGGAAGTGGCGGAAGGAAGGGAAGTGGCGGAAGGAAGGAAGTGGCGGAAGGAAGTGGCGGAAGGAAGTGGCGAAGGAAGGAAGGAAGTGGCGGAAGGAAGTGGCGGAAGGAAGTGTCGGAAGGAAGTGTCGGAAGGAAGGAAGAAGGAAGGAAGGAAGGAAGGAAGGAAGGAAGGAAGGAAGGAAGGAAGGAAGGAAGGAAGTGTCGGGAGGAAGGAAGGAAGAAGTGTCGGAAGAAGTGTCGGAAGGAAGTGTCGGAAGGAAGTGTCGGAAGGAAGGAAGGAAGGAAGGAAGGAAGGAAGGAAGGAAGGAAGGAAGGAAGGAAGGAAGGAAGGAAGGAAGGAAGGAAGGAAGGAAGGAAGTGTCGGAAGGAAGTGTCGGAAGGAAGTGGCGGAAGGAAGGAGGGAAGGAAGGAAGGAAGGAAGGAAGGAAGGAAGGAAGGAAGGAAGGAAGGAAGGAAGGAAGGAAGAAGGAAGGAAGGAAGAAGGAAGGAAGGAAGGAAGGAAGGAAGGAAGGAAGGAAGTGTCGGAAGGAAGGAAGGAAGGAAGGAAGGAAGGAAGGAAGGAAGGAAGGAAGAAGGAAGGAAGGAAGGAAGGAAGGAAGGAAGTGGCGAAGGAAGGAAGGAAGTGGCGGAAGGAATGAAGGAAGTGGCGGAAGGAAGGAAGGAAGGAAGGAAGTGTCGGAAGGAAGGAAGGAAGGAAGGAAGTGTCGGAAGGAAGTGTCGGAAGGAAGTGTCGGAAGGAATTGTCGAAGGAAGTGTCGGAAGGAAGTGGCAGAAGGAAGTGGCGGAAGGAAGTGGCGGAAGGAAGTGTCGAAGGAAGTGTCGGAAGGAAGTGGCGGAAGGAAGTGTCGGAAGGAAGTGTCGGAAGGAAGGAAGGAAGGAAGGAAGGAAGGAAGGAAGGAAGGAAGGAAGGAAGGAAGTGTCGGAAGGAAGTGGCGGAAGGAAGTGTCGGAAGGAAGGAAGTGTCGGAAGGAAGTGTCGGAAGGAAGGAAGGAAGGAAGGAAGGAAGGAAGGAAGGAAGGAAGGAAGGAAGTGTCGGAAGGAAGGAAGGAAGTGTCGGAAGGAAGTGTCGGAAGGAAGTGTCGGAAGGAAGTGTCGGAAGGAAGGAAGGAAGGAAGGAAGGAAGGAAGGAAGGAAGGAAGGAAGGAAGTGTCGGAAGGAAGTGTCGGAAGGAAGGAAGGAAGTGTCGGAAGGAAGGAAGGAAGGAAGGAAGGAAGGAAGGAAGGAAGGAAGTGTCGGAAGGAAGGAAGGAAGTGTCGGAAGGAAGTGTCAGAAGGAAGTGTCGGAAGGAAGGAAGGAAGTGTCGGAAGGAAGTGTCGGAAGGAAGTGTCGGAAGGAAGGAAGTGTCGGAAGGAAGGAAGGAAGGAAGGAAGAAGGAAGGAAGGAAGGAAGGAAGGAAGGAAGGAAGGAACTGTCGGAAGGAAGGAAGGAAGGGGTCGGAAGGAAGGAAGTGGCGGAAGGAAGGAAGTGGCGGAAGGAAGGAAGGAAGTGGCGGAAGGAAGTGGCGGAAGGAAGGAAGTGGCGGAAGGAAGGAGTGGCGGAAGGAAGTGGCGGAAGGAAGTGGCGGAAGGAAGGAAGGAAGTGGCGGAAGGAAGTGGCGGAAGGAAGTGTCGGAAGGAAGTGTCGGAAGGAAGGAAGGAAGGAAGGAAGGAAGGAAGGAAGGAAGGAAGGAAGGAAGGAAGTGTCGGGAGGAAGGAAGGAAGGAAGTGTCGGAAGGAAGTGTCGGAAGGAAGTGTCGGAAGGAAGTGTCGGAAGGAAGGAAGGAAGGAAGGAAGGAAGGAAGGAAGGAAGGAAGGAAGGAAGGAAGGAAGGAAGGAAGGAAGTGTCGGAAGGAAGTGTCGGAAGGAAGTGGCGGAAGGAAGGAGGGAAGGAAGGAAGGAAGGAAGGAAGGAAGGAAGGAAGGAAGGAAGGAAGGAAGGAAGGAAGGAAGGAAGGAAGGAAGGAAGGAAGGAAGTGTCGGAAGGAAGGAAGGAAGGAAGGAAGGAAGGAAGGAAGGAAGGAAGGAAGGAAGTGGCGGAAGGAAGGAAGGAAGTGGCGGAAGGAATGAAGGAAGTGGCGGAAGGAAGGAAGGAAGGAAGGAAGTGTCGGAAGGAAGGAAGGAAGGAAGGAAGTGTCGGAAGGAAGTGTCGGAAGGAAGTGTCGGAAGGAATTGTCGGAAGGAAGTGTCGGAAGGAAGTGGCAGAAGGAAGTGGCGGAAGGAAGTGGCGGAAGGAAGTGTCGGAAGGAAGTGTCGGAAGGAAGTGGCGGAAGGAAGTGTCGGAAGGAAGTGTCGGAAGGAAGGAAGGAAGGAAGGAAGGAAGGAAGGAAGGAAGGAAGGAAGTGTCGGAAGGAAGTGGCGGAAGGAAGTGTCGGAAGGAAGGAAGTGTCGGAAGGAAGTGTCGGAAGGAAGGAAGGAAGGAAGGAAGGAAGGAAGGAAGGAAGGAAGTGTCGGAAGGAAGGAAGGAAGTGTCGGAAGGAAGGAAGGAAGTGTCGGAAGGAAGTGTCGGAAGGAAGTGTCGGAAGGAAGTGTCGGAAGGAAGGAAGGAAGGAAGGAAGGAAGGAAGGAAGGAAGGAAGGAAGGAAGTGTCGGAAGGAAGGAAGGAAGTGTCGGAAGGAAGTGTCGGAAGGAAGGAAGGAAGTGTCGGAAGGATAGAAGGAAGGAAGGAAGGAAGGAAGGAAGGAAGGAAGGAAGGAAGGAAGGAAGGAAGGAAGGAAGGAAGGAAGGAAGGAAGGAAGTGTCGGAAGGAAGGAAGGAAGTGTCGGAAGGAAGTGTCAGAAGGAAGTGTCGGAAGGAAGGAAGGAAGTGTCGGAAGGAAGGAAGTGTCGGAAGGAAGGAAGGAAGGAAGGAAGGAAGGAAGGAAGGAAGGAAGGAAGGAAGGAAGTGTCGGAAGGAAGTGTCTGAAGGAAGGAAGGAAGTGTCGGAAGGAAGTGTCGGAAGGAAGTGTCGGAAGGAAGTGTCGGAAGGAAGGAAGGAAGGAAGGAAGGAAGGAAGGAAGGAAGGAAGGAAGGAAGGAAGTGTCGGAAGGAAGGAAGGAAGGAAGTGTCGGAAGGAAGTGTCGGAAGGAAGTGTCGGAAGGAAGTGTCGGAAGGAAGTGTCGGAAGGAAGGAAGGAAGGAAGGAAGGAAGGAAGGAAGGAAGGAAGGAAGGAAGTGGCGGAAGGAAGTGTCGGAAGGAAGTGTCGGAAGGAAGTGTCGGAAGGAAGTGTCGGAAGGAAGGAAGGAAGGAAGGAAGGAAGGAAGGAAGGAAGGAAGGAAGGAAGTGGCGGAAGGAAGTGGCGGAAGGAAGTGTCGGAAGGAAGTGTCGGAAGGAAGTGTCGGAAGGAAGGAAGGAAGGAAGGAAGGAAGGAAGGAAGGAAGGAAGGAAGGAAGGAAGGAAGGAAGGAAGGAAGGAAGGAAGTGGCGGAAGGAAGTGTCGGAAGGAAGTGTCGGAAGGAAGGAAGTGTCGGAAGGAAGGAAGGAAGGAAGGAAGGAAGGAAGGAAGGAAGGAAGGAAGTGTGGGAAGGAAGTGTGGGAAGGAAGTGTGGGAAGGAAGTGTCGGAAGGAAGGAAGTGTCGGAAGGAAGGAAGGAAGGAAGGAAGGAAGGAAGGAAGGAAGGAAGGAAGTGTCGGAAGGAAGTGTCGGAAGGAAGGAAGGAAGTGTCGGAAGGAAGTGTCGGAAGGAAGTGTCGGAAGGAAGTGTCGGAAGGAAGGAAGGAAGTGTCGGAAGGAAGTGTCGGAAGGAAGGAAGGAAGGAAGGAAGGAAGGAAGGAAGGAAGGAAGGAAGGAAGGAAGGAAGGAAGGAACTGTCGGAAGGAAGGAAGGAAGGGGCGGAATGAAGGAAGTGGCGGAAGGAAGGAAGTGGCGGAAGGAAGGAAGGAAGTGGCGGAAGGAAGTGGCGGAAGGAAGGAAGTGGCGGAAGGAAGGAAGTGGCGGAAGGAAGTGGCGGAAGGAAGTGGCGGAAGGAAGTGGCGGAAGGAAGGAAGGAAGTGGTGGAAGGAAGTGGCGGAAGGAAGTGGCGGAAGGAAGTGTCGGAAGGAAGTGTCGGAAGGAAGGAAGGAAGGAAGGAAGGAAGGAAGGAAGGAAGGAAGGAAGGAAGGAAGGAAGGAAGTGTCGGAAGGAAGGAAGGAAGGAAGTGTCGGAAGGAAGGAAGGAAGGAAGGAAGTGTCGGAAGGAAGTTTCGGAAGGAAGGAAGGAAGGAAGTGTCGGAAGGAAGTGTCGGAAGGAAGGAAGGAAGGAAGGAAGGAAGGAAGGAAGGAAGGAAGGAAGTAAGTGGCGGAAGGAAGTGGCGGAAGGAAGGAGGGAAGGAAGGAAGGAAGGAAGGAAGGAAGGAAGGAAGGAAGGAAGGAAGGAAGGAAGGAAGGAAGGAAGGAAGTGTCGGAAGGAAGTGTCGGAAGGAAGGAAGGAAGTGTCGGAAGGAAGGAAGTGTCGGAAGGAAGTGTCGGAAGGAAGGAAGGAAGGAAGGAAGGAAGGAAGGAAGGAAGGAAGGAAGGAAGTGGCGGAAGGAAGGAAGGAAGTGGCGGAAGGAAGGAAGGAAGTGTCGGAAGGAAGTGTCGGAAGGAAGTGTCGGAAGGAAGTGTCGGAAGGAAGTGTCGGAAGGAAGGAAGGAAGGAAGGAAGGAAGGAAGGAAGGAAGGAAGGAAGGAAGGAAGGAAGGAATGTGGGAAGGAAGTGTGGGAAGGAAGTGTGGGAAGGAAGTGTGGGAAGGAAGTGTCTGAAGGAAGGAAGTGTCGGAAGGAAGGAAGTGTCGGAAGGAAGTGTCGGAAGGAAGGAAGTGTCGGAAGGAAGGAAGTGTCGGAAGGAAGGAAGGAAGGAAGGAAGGAAGGAAGGAAGGAAGGAAGGAAGGAAGTGTCGGAAGGAAGTGTCTGAAGGAAGGAAGGAAGTGTCGGAAGGAAGTGTCGGAAGGAAGTGTCGGAAGGAAGTGTCGGAAGGAAGTGTCGGAAGGAAGTGTCGGAAGGAAGGAAGGAAGGAAGGAAGGAAGGAAGGAAGGAAGGAAGGAAGTGTCGGAAGGAAGGAAGGAAGGAAGTGTCGGAAGGAAGTGTCGGAAGGAAGTGTCGGAAGGAAGTGTCGGAAGGAAGTGTCGGAAGGAAGGAAGGAAGGAAGGAAGGAAGGAAGGAAGGAAGGAAGGAAGTGGCGGAAGGAAGTGTCGGAAGGAAGTGTCGGAAGGAAGTGTCGGAAGGAAGTGTCGGAAGGAAGGAAGGAAGGAAGGAAGGAAGGAAGGAAGGAAGGAAGGAAGGAAGGAAGGAAGGAAGTGGCGGAAGGAAGTGTCGGAAGGAAGTGTCGGAAGGAAGTGTCGGAAGGAAGTGTCGGAAGGAAGTGTCGGAAGGAAGTGTCGGAAGGAAGTGTCGGAAGGAAGGAAGGAAGGAAGGAAGGAAGGAAGGAAGGAAGGAAGGAAGGAAGGAAGGAAGGAAGGAAGTGGCGGAAGGAAGTGTCGGAAGGAAGTGTCGGAAGGAAGGAAGTGTCGGAAGGAAGGAAGGAAGGAAGGAAGGAAGGAAGGAAGGAAGGAAGTGTGGGAAGGAAGTGTGGGAAGGAAGTGTGGGAAGGAAGTGTCGGAAGGAAGGAAGTGTCGGAAGGAAGGAAGGAAGGAAGGAAGGAAGGAAGGAAGGAAGGAAGGAAGGAAGGAAGTGTCGGAAGGAAGTGTCGGAAGGAAGGAAGGAAGTGTCGGAAGGAAGTGTCGGAAGGAAGTGTCGGAAGGAAGTGTCGGAAGGAAGGAAGGAAGTGTCGGAAGGAAGTGTCGGAAGGAAGGAAGGAAGGAAGGAAGGAAGGAAGGAAGGAAGGAAGGGTCGGAAGGAAGGAAGGAAGTGGCGGAAGGAAGTGTCGGAAGGAAGTGTCGGAAGGAAGTGTCGGAAGGAAGGAAGGAAGGAAGTGTCGGAAGGAAGGAAGTGTCGGAAGGAAGGAAGTGTCGGAAGGAAGGAAGGAAGTGTCGGAAGGAAGGAAGTGTCGGAAGGAAGGAGGAAGGAAGGAAGGAAGGAAGGAAGGAAGGGAGGGAGGGAGGGAGGGAGGAGGGAGGGAGGGAGGAAGGAAGGAAGTGTCGGAAGGAAGGAAGGAAGGAAGGAAGGAAGGAAGGAAGGAAGGAAGGAAGGAAGGAAGGAAGGAAGGAAGGAAGGAAGGAAGGAAGGAAGTGTGGGAAGGAAGTGTGGGAAGGAAGTGTGGGAAGGAAGTGTGGGAAGGAAGGAAGTGTCGGAAGGAAGGAAGTGTCGGAAGGAAGTGTCGGAAGGAAGGAAGTGTCGGAAGGAAGTGTCGGAAGGAAGTGTCGGATGGAAGGAAGGAAGGAAGGAAGGAAGGAAGGAAGGAAGGAAGGAAGGAAGGAAGGAAGGAAGGAAGGAAGGAAGGAAGGAAGGAAGGAAGGAAGGAAGGAAGGAAGGAAGGAAGTGTCGGAAGGAAGGAAGGAAGGAAGGAAGTGTCGGAAGGAAGGAAGGAAGGAAGGAATAGAACAGAACAAGAATTGTGCTTGGAGGGTCAGGGAATGGATTAGGTGGAAGCATATCACCCTCTGTGCGTTCCAATGATGTCTCATTGATCGCCTCCATCTGGCCTTCTTGATGGGGAGAGTCCCTCACCACATGCCACTGCCACTGCTGCTGAAAAATATAGAAACCAGTGGATTAATATATGTTTGGACCAGGTGGGAATGCCCGGGTGTCTTCCCTAAGGCAGCTAGGTTTGACACTGTCCCTTGCAGCACTGTGGATCTTTTGGATCATTTGCAGTGCTCTGGTGCAGGATCTGGGGACCCTTTTGGGGGGCAGGCCTTTGATGGGCCGTGACACCCCCTCCGCTGTCCTTCATGTGGATGTAGCTTTTCCTGGGGTGAAGGGGCCTCAGAGCTGAGCTGGTCTGCAGTGCAGAGGATGGTGTTAGCTGCCTGGGACCAGAGACTTTTTCACCACACACCCAAAAACCTCTCCTGTCCCCACCCTCTGGTGTGAGGGTCTGTTCAATCCCGGCAGCTGAGAGCCCTGGGGTGTGGTCTCCACCCCAAAGGTGCTCAGCTTGATCTCTCTATATTCTTATTTTCATCAATTATCTCATCTCATTTTATCTAAGTATTCTTATCTTCATCAATGGACAGTGAACAGTTCAGGTCCCCATTCAGGGTTTTGCTGGTCCTCCCTACAGTTTTTATACACTTTTGCTATAATAAGCAAAATTTCTTAATGAAGATGTTTAAGCCATAAATTATAACTTTAAGTCTTCCTAAAGCAGAAGTCACACATCTGATCCCAGCTAATGACATAACCCAAATCACATAAGTGTCAGCTCCATCTAGGTGAGAACCAAATTCTTCTCTTTCCTGCATGTCACCCACAGCCAGCCACATGTCAGTGCTCCCAGGCAGAAGGACAATTCTGTTGGTAATTAATAGCGTCTGTTCTATTAATAGCATCTAAAAATACCACTTTGCAGGAAAACTTGTCATTAAATTTTTTTTTTTTTTTTTTTTTGGTTTGGTTTTTTGTTTTTGCTTTTTTTTTTCAAGGAACCATAGTATTTGGAACAATATTGGTTTTAACTTATGGGGAGCACATCACAGCTGAATGCCTTCTTTCTTCTTTTTTTTTTTTTAATGTTAGTTTTCCAGTAGCTATTTATTTTTAAATATATGCATGATCTGAAAGGTCACTTGGAATGTAGCTGAATACTTTTAGAGAAAAGGCTTAATAATGTAAGGAAGCTAGGTACCTGTGACCCGTATTGACACATCTCCTTTAACTCATAGTTTTGAAATACATTACATTCCTAATTTTACTTTGTTGCTTTTTTGCCATCTCCCAATGCCTATAAAGAAAGAATATCTGGTATGAAACATTCAGCTGAAGAGTTTACAAAAAGTCTCCAGTGGAGTTCAATTTTAGTTTTGGCTAGAGGCCTAGATAGGTGAGCCAGCATTTTGATTTAAAAATGTTGATTGGATTGACAAACAGGGGTTCAGCTCCCTGTTCTTTCACATAATAGTGTCACTATTGGTAAATTACTTATAGTGCTACTATGTGTGTCTCAGTTCCCTTTGTGAAGGCGTACTTTTTAATTCCTTGCTTCACAGAGGTAAGGTACATAATGGTAAATACATCAATAATAGTGAAGGAAAAAAAATCTTAGTAAAAGAAGTCACAGAGTACCATGGTTATTTTCTCCTTGATGGTAAACTCATTTTAAGTCAAGAGCCACCTCTTTCTACTGCAAATGGATGACTTTTCCCACAAGTGTTGTCGTAAGAGATTTCAGTCTATCCTCTGGGTCACTAATGCTCCTCCAAAACAATTCACTATGATTCGCTTCCTCATGATGATATCTCTTAAAGATTACTTCTCATTTATGAATACAGGAAAGAAAACTAAGAAAAAGAGGGACAAAAAGAGTGATACTCCCAGTGCTCCAGAAAACTAAAATATCGCATTAAGTTTACCATAGCAATGTTGAGGTCTGCACTTCATTTGAGGATGGGAGATCATGCTAACTTTTATTTATCTCCACTGAAAAATTGGTTCACTGTGGAATTTTAACTCTTCAGGATAAGAAACATATTTCTCACACTAAAAAAAATCTCTTTTTGTCTTTCAGAATTTTCTTGTTCTAGGACAAAACATTTCAGTCTTTTCTTCTTTTACCCTGAAAGCCAGAAAGAACGAATTTGTTTGTATATAAGTAGACTTATCTATGTCTTTCATCCAGGGTCACTCACTGTGCTTTTTAAAACTCACTCTTCAAAACTTCAATTTGCAATCAGGCTCTCTGTTCACCTTCAGACTCTACATTACAATGAAATATTTGCTGTTCTCAGAAGTTTCTTAGCTTTCTTGTCCCTGTTTCATCCATGATAGGCCTGTTTGAGAAGCTTTATTTTTGAACACCATTAACACCTTTATTATTTTTATTTTTTTAGTCTAGTAATTGTTTTTATTATTTTTAGGGTTTTTTTATTTACTTGTATTATTGTATTTTTCTTTATTTAGACCATCTGAATTTATTTTGTAAGTACTTAGGCTTTGGGTCAGATGTTAGAAAACTTTGGCCTATTGATGAGTAACAATGAGATAGCAAAGGTCTATCTTTCAGTAACCATTCCTTTTTTATCTTTTCCCTCCTTTTCTCTGTACTCAGAATGTCTCATTAAGTCACTTTCATATAGAAGAGTTTTGGGGAATATACCTGTAATACACTTTGACTTTTGGGAAACCTTAAAGTTTGTAATAACACCTTCAAGAATGTGAAGATGGTTCTTGAGATACTGGTCATGGGGATGCAATTAGTCCTAATTTTTGTATATTAAATTATGCATGCACAGTAATCCCTCATTGGAAACACAGAATTTATTAATCAGACAAGTGACTAGAATTCCTTTTGAACAGGTAAAAATTTAAGTGTGTGTTTTATCCTTGAGTGTTGTAAGTTGGATTCATTCTTAATGATGTATTCTGTGAGCAGAGCGAGGCAGAGTTAAATCTGTGTGATGTTGTGCCTACCAACTGGTAGCCAGATGTTACTACAACCCTTATGAATTATCAAGGTGGTTTTCTGGTGGTATAGTTTCTTACTACAGACAAATGAAGCCAAAAATGTAACCAGACTCAGATGGTATGCAATGGTACCTGGGGTGCCAAAGATACCCAGTCATGACATCCCCTGGTGAATTGATCTGTATTGTGTACCCTGCATGGAATTGCTTGGTTTATATGTTGTATCTATCTCCACCCTCATTCAAACGGGCTGGAATAATCCTCTCCTCCTCAGAGAAACTGATTTGTGATCTTTCCCCAAAAATGACTATAATTAGAAGGAAGCACCACATCTCTTATTAATTTACCTTTTTTTTTTTTTTTTTTTCTGAATTTAGGTCTGAATATAGTATTAGGAGAAGTTTTATACTTTCCACTGTAAATGTGAATTAAACCCTGCAAACTTGGGGAATAATTATTCACAGTCACACTTATAATTAACAATGATGGAAAGGCTTTATTTAATATTGTCACACATAAGTGAAAGACTTAAATAGAAAGTTATTAAGACATGACAGAAACAGGAGTTATTGGTGGCCAACATGAGATTGAACAGATCTGATTTTATATCATATAGGGAAAAGAGGATGTAAAAAAAGTTGTGAGGGCTCTTAAATTATTTAGCATGGCTGAGTTACTAAAATATTTTAGAATTAATCATTACAGAACAGTTATGGGAAAGTGTGGAGAAATGGAGGGAGAAGGAATTAAAACCTCATCACTAGAGGACAAGTTTGCAAATGAAAGGAGAGTAAAGATAAATTGTTCCTCAGTGCTGATGTACTACACTTGAACTGGGTTTAAATGACTTTACTTCAAGAATAGTGTGTACCTAGTGAGCAAGTGGACACATTAGAAAAAAGTTTTCCATCATGTCTAAGAGGGAAAAAGATCTGTAAAATTCTGCAGAATTAATTTTAAATAGGATCACATCATCCCCTGTGAAAGTTGGAGCAGCTTAAAAGTAGTCTGAAAAAGATTTCATTGAAGGTGATCATAATTTGTACACACACAAATTGTACACATACATATGCTTAACTTTTGAATGTCATGGAAGTTTAAGCACATAGCTTTAGTCCTGAACACATGAAGGGTTGTCACAACTGTGTCTTTGGAAAGGGGCTTAAGACAGATAAATAACTGAAGTTCTGTGACTGTAAGAAAAAGGATGAATCTAAAAAAGAATCAGACATTCTCTACTGGAATAAGTTGCACAAAAGCAACAGAAACAGACAGGATTGTTTAAAGGACAAGGCAGTAAAAACAAAAGCATCTGAAGGCCGTGACATGATCAGTGGGTGCATAGGCCACTGTAGCATTGCACAGCTTGATTGCAGCCCTCTGATGGAAACTGCAGGCAAAATTGCTCATCCTGGTACTGATAGTGGTTGCATGTCACAATTGGAGAACATCAGTCTGTGACGTTGAAGGGATTCTCTGTTGCAGTGAAGACCAGTTGATGAAATGAAGTAATTCTAAAACATCATTTCCTACAACTGACAGTCAGTGATGTATGAGCCACAACAAAAAATGGAGGGTGTGTTCGCAATATAGTCATCTGAAATGCAGTTCTGGTTTGAAAAGTTGCAATTTCGGTGTAGTTGTTTACTAGTTAAAATGCCTAATTTATGTAGTTCCAACTTCATGCCTTATTCCTTCAGCAAAATTTTCTTTTATTCCTATCTTAGTCCTAGAGCTGCTTATTAAAAAAAAAAAAAAGTATTTTACCTTTTCTTGGTCTGCAAGTTTTGTAAGATTCCTATCCCTCACTAACCTTAACCATATTGGTAGACAGCAGTAGAACAAGAATAAGAACACCCTGAATGAAACCTCTGCAGCCACAAATACCGTTAAGTAATAAATTAAATCTATTTTAGAGGAACAAAAATTCCAGCTAGCAATTATGCACTTTCTCTAAAAAGGAACTAATTTGTACCTGCATCATGAACCTGTCTGTGCTATCTTCCATTATGTTGGTTTCTATAATTCCTGATCATAGTTTGATGTCTTGAATATATGTAATGGCAACAGGAATTGATCACACATTTCAAACACTTGCAAGTGGTACTCCAAAACAATGTTGTTTGCTATCTATTACTGCCTTATACTTATTGAATATTTTCCATGAGTGTAAGTTGCTCCCTTTAATTTTAAATATTTGACTGTCCTTGGTAAAAAGAGTAATCTCCTCAGGGATGCAGAGGAGCTTATGGAAGATGCCATATGAAAGATAGTTTTGAAAGAGCTGATGATTGGTGTAGAGAGGATCACTAAATCCAAAAATTAACAATTTGAAAGCTGGAAGTATGCAATATATCACACCAATACAACTAATTTTAATTTTTGCAGTTTAGAGCCTTGAAATTACTAAAAATATTAATAATTAATAGCATAATTATTAAATAATTATTTAACTCCTAACAATAATAATTAGCAGCACATTTACTATTATTAACTAATACAATTGTTATTAGTAAAAACTAATCTGATCACTCAGATAAAATTTTTGACTTTGCATATGACTGCAGAAGAAGATAATCAAAAACCCTCAAAAATAGTTGTGAATACAAATTGTACTTGCACTACATCCAAAGAATATTTATCTGGCCTGGAGAAAAAATAACAAACAGAAAACAATTGGAGGTATTTGACTATATTTTTGATTTTTGGTTTTTTATTTATTTAAAAGAAACAGAAGAAAATATTCTGAAATCTAAATATTTTAAGTAATATCTTGGTCTTGAAAGAAATTTTAGGTAAAATAATAAAAAGCTAAACACTACTAACACATACCAGTCTTATTTTTTTAATGGAAAATTTCTATCATTCATTACAAAAATATTTTTGGGAGCAAAAATATTGATTTTCATAGAACAAGCTTAAAAGGTGAATATTGGGGTGACTTATTTGAACTGCATGGAAAGGTAATATCTCAATGCCCTTAACAGTATCACTTCAGCAGACAAAAATCCATTCAGGAAAAAATTTTGACTTCTGGTTAGGGAATTTATTTTTATAAATGAATGACATTCCATCAGAAAGACCATTTAAGAAAACAAAAATGATCCACTCTAGCAATGGCCATTCAAAATGCTGGAGAGAGAAAAAATAACTTGTAAGGAAAAACAAAAGGCATGACATTTGAATATATCAAAACCATGACAATAAAAATAAATATAAAATAAATGTGATCATGCCCAGGGTAATTGGTTTTTTTGACTGCTATTTTATTTTTAATTTATTTTTAGTTACATTTAAAATTAGATCTACAACCTATTTTTTAAGTGAAATGATAGTTTTCTCCTTTGCCCCTGCTTGGGGTATAATAATAGATTATGGGAAAAGATCTTGAAGAAAGTGCTCCCATATTTTGCATAGCAATAGTATCCTACTTTTATTTCTTTGCTCTAAAAAAATTGTAGTATTCTTTGTAAATCAGTTACTTTATCTGCATTTAATTTCCTGGTGTATGGAAAAAGAATAAAGTACTTTCCAGTTTGCAGAAAAGTTTTCTCAGATTAAAGGTTATGAGCACATAGCTGCGAGGTGCCATACCAAAGAGCACACATGATATGAATTAAACATGGCAGGATGTAATACACAGTTTTTACATGCACACACACATACACACACTGCAGTTTTGAGACTCAATTTACTGGAGCCTATTGACTCTGCTGAAACATGGGATATGTTTCTATTAATACCAGGGGTAATTAATGTCACAAAAGTCACCTCTTACTGATATCTATGGGCTCAGCATGATTGGGATTCTATTCGAGTGTGATTTTCTTATCAATGGAGGCTGTAGAGCTATTACCTTCACATTATGATTGATAGGTATTTGTTATTTTAGTCATCTTGAAATCATACTAAAATTGCATTTGAGCCCAGTTCTGAGCTCTCCATCACACTGTATCACAGCAGGGAGATATACTTGTAAGGCTTTTACTCTACAGTTTTCAGAGTGTATAGGGCCTTTTACATCAATTATTTTTGTCATAACAATTAGTTAATCTAACTAAATGGTGATTATAAAAAGAGATGCTAAATATAGAAACTATAATTAATGTGATTAAAATCTAGCTTCTGTAACTTTAATTTTTCAGTCCAGAAACTGTGATTAATGGAGTTTGCATAGTGTGAAAATGCTGAAGTCAGTAAAGAGTCCATGAAGCAGTTAATTTGCCTTTTATTAGTACTATATGCTCTGTCAAAAATTGTTATGCTGAACAAAGGTTGTATCAAGTATGTTTACAGAGCATGAATCCACTGTCTATAGGTTTCCCCAGCAGGACTTTGTGTTCTGAAATATTTGTAGTGAAATTCTTGCAGTATTTATTTTCAAAAATCAGTGCTTCTCTTGAGATATCTCCTTAATAGAGAAGATTAATATTATAATAGAACAGATAATTTTGTGCCTGCCAAAACTGCTCATTGTTCAGCATATCTTGGTATTGTCTTTTAGTCATATTTTAACTTGTTTTTGAATATCTTCCAGATTTTCCATATCTTAATATGTTTGAATAATATATCAGCTGCCACTGTACAATTGTTAGTCCAAATAATCGATATTAAAATTAGCCTTTCTATTTTTTATGAGTTTATGCTGTGAAAAAATGCATTCTGTCAAATTTCAATAACTCTGTAGGTATTATATTCTCCAATTTTTGATAATGCCATAAATTGCACATGTGCTTATTAAGCTCAGCAACATAATTCCTTCATGAAGTTCTGCCTATGCAATATGAAACTCAAAGTCACATAAAATTTAATCTTTTCTGTAACATAGTTCCTATGAAATATGAGTATATTCAAATTAAATTTGCTAATATTAGTAAATTTTGCACATTTGTCAAATAATCTTCCAAGATGCTGTTTGAGAAATTTATGTGCCTGTAAAATACAGGAAGGAACTTGAGGCTGACTGCCCATTTTCATGGATTCAGTTAATAACAATATTTAATAATATTATATCTGTTATATTCTACTTGGATAAAGGGATTAAAAATGCTTTCATTTATCAAAGATGTAATTTTCTTTATTTTTGTTTAAATAAATATGGACAAAAAAGCTGCTCTCTTCTTTTGAAACTAGGAGAAAAGATAGGAGAGATACTCTGACATATTTTCTATGGCATCTATTGAAATTGGTAAAAGGTAATAAAACACAATCAAATAGAAGTTCCAAATCTCACCCTAAATGCTATACAAGAAAGGACACAATGCTTAATGGGGAACAACATTATTATTAGCAAAACCTAAAATCAAGGTAGGATTAGATTTTGGTTCCAGGCTTTGCAATCCATCTACAGTGGCAACTCCAATCAAGGCAAAGCTGTTACTCTTCACAACCCATCAGGCAGAATAAGACTTGGAATTTGAATAAAAAGGATAACTTCTTCAAAAGAACAATGTCTCACTGGTAGTATAATTAGAAAATGTGTCCCAGCTTCAAAATGTTTATTCAACATATGCTCTGCACAGAGATGTGAGGTGCAGGGAGATAGATGGAATACTAGAGAAACACCACTGCTTTTGGAATGTTGTGTTCAGAGATGCACGAGCATCCTGGACCTGTGGGTAAGAGTAAACTAGCAAGCCTGAAACTGCAGATTTCTCTTGCTAGCAGCAAGCTGAGTGTTGTGGGAACAAAGAACATGAAGGCTGTGATTTTGTATAATTGCAGAAGATCACTTGAAAGCTTCAGCTGAGCATACTTGCTCTGTAGGCTGCAAAATGCAGCTCCTGTCTAGTCTGTCATCCCTTAGAAAAACTTAACCTCCATGTAGAAAAATCCATGATTCCCACCTTCTGAAGGGTTGCCAACTGCATAGATATATTTTTCCTTTGAGGCTGAGGACCTGTATTTGAGGTGCCCCTGCCCCTTCCTGGCCAGAAATTCTTGAAGCAAAAGAGAAGGAAAGGCACAGTGAGTCAACACCTTTGCAAGAATGCGGGGTACTAGCTGGAGTATGCCAAGGTGCTGCACTGCAGCAGTGTAGATCAAGATCAGCCTTGACCAGTGATATTTCCATGCAGCAAGTTAAAGTTGTTTTTGTTTTTTTTCAACAGAATTCATCTCCTCACACCTCAAAAGAAAATTAAAAGAAACCAGAGCAAACACTGATGACTAACAAGCCCCTCACCCCATGCACACTGCTCCCCCACCCCAAATGGCAGTGGGTGGCTGTGTCAAGGGCAGAATGCAGCCCTTTGCTGTCAGCTCAGAACAAAGATTTCTGTCTCCTCCTGGTAAAAGCTGTTTCTGTTTAAAGAGGGGGATTTTGAGCTTTAATCCTTTGTTTCATCATGTTGAAAAGTAAAAAAGTCACAAAACCATGCAGAATGATCAAATAAAATCTGGACTGAATTGAGTGTGTAGGGGTTTTTTTTGTTTGTTTGTTTGTTTTTGTTTTGGGGGTTTTTTATTAAAGAAGAAAACTGATTCTTTAAAACTGTCAGAATTCTGCCCTCCCCCTAAGAAAATAATGTTAAGCTCTAATAAAAACTGTGTCTTTTAAAATGTAGCACGCTTACAGATGTGCATAATAAATTTTTCCTGACTGCACACTACCCTAGATTATTTAAAACATATGCCTGAACTGAATCTGATATTTTCTTTGGAGTGGACACAACTCTTAGAGACAGCTGTGGTTAAAAAGTGCATGCTTGATATGATACATAATTTAAGTATTTTTCTATGTAACATACCAAGTATTTAAAAATAATATACAGATATGGGCAATAGCTTTTTAGCTCTGTTTGGAAGAATATTTCATTAAAACAGCAGCAACAGTCCTCTTCCAATCCCCTTAGGTTTCTTACATCCTTATTGTGAAAATCTTAACTGCTTAACAAACGAAAACTTCAACTTTCTCATGTTGTTCACAGTATGAAAGTTATTTTTCAAATTTACAAGTTGTAGGATTAATTGTCATTGCATTTGGCTTTGCAAGCTGGGATCAACAAGCATTTGTGGTAATAAAAGTAAATATGTGAGAGAATTAGTTAGGAAATAATTGTGGAAGGTATCAAGCAGTATCTGGAGGAACTGGAACCCAAGGGAATTAAAGGTGCTCCACAATTTCAGTGATTGCTGCATTTCATAGGCCAAAGCAAATATCTGTACAACCAAGTCTGTACTGGTGCGTTAAATTTTCATGGCTTTCTGCTGCCTCCATCTCAACTACGACAAACCTTTTCAAGTCCTTTACTTTTTGTGACTTCTGAGGCTTTCTGTCTTTCCTTGTGCAAATCTCCTATAATGTTTAACCTCTGATAATCTTGCTATGTGTCCCTGGGTGATCTATAGGCCTACTGTGTACAAGGATGCTAGACATTGACCAGATATTAATTGAAGACTTTATTTTTATAAAAAGTAAGAAATTACTAAATATTTTTTGTAAAAATTTAAAGGCTAGTAGATGTATTTAAATTGATCGAAGTGAGTAGAAAATATCATACATTACCTTTTCTCTGATTTTTTTTCTCTTGGAAATGTTTAAAGAAAATGACAGGTAGGTTGTGTGATGTCAAGCTTATGTAAACTTTGCACAAAACTTTGCACTTCAAAGTAAAGAGACAGCATTTTGTCATACCAACATTTCTTAATATAACAGAAATAAAAATAAAGAGACAGACACTTCGCCATTGACTTGAAGTAGGCAATAGGTAATTTTAAGTGAGGATATGGAATAATAAATTCACACAGGTCAAATGCCACATACTATCCTACCTGGAGCATTCCAGAGAGTTCTAAATGCCATAAAGATTAGGACGGGAACACCATTCTAACAATCCAGTAGTTCTGGTGCTTAAACACATCTGCCATTCACTCAGGCTTTGTTCCATTCACTGCTTTACTTTGCTCTTTGGGAGCTATTGACATACTGTTTGTGGGTTTTGCAGATGATAATTTATTAAAGAATACATTAGTAGATCCTAAGACTTTGAATATAAAAACTTCCTGCTTGAGGAGAGTCTGGGTTGGGTTGGTTTGTTTGTTGGCTTGTTTACTTCTCTGTTTTGTTCTGGAATGAAACATTCTCAATCTTTTCCACATGTCTTCACTTGAAGTTTTGTTCCTGAGGATTACTGTCTTGCTATTTGGAAGATGTTAAGCACTTACATGTCCACTGGTTATTTCCTCACAAAATAATGATAATATGTTATGACAACTTGTCAGGTGCACAAAAAATATTTCTGAACAAAGCTATACTTAGAAAGAACCCCAAACTTGATATAGTTAAGATTTTTTTTCTGGGCTGCCTTGCTACCAATAAATGAGTAAAACTAGCTTAATTATTTGGAAATCCCACTGGGTTTGGGAATCTATTTGGGTGTATAAAACTCATTAAATGCTTTGGTTTCTTTGACACCAACCCATTTAGATGTGGCCATTTAAAGAGAGGAACATTGAAAGAGTTGTCTGCCTGCATTTTCCAAGTGGTATACTTTCATGGGACTATCATTAGTGAAAATATCTTCTATTAATTAAAATATCATTTTATTGCTCATTTTTGTGCAATCATACTCACGCTCAGGTGGGTTCTGGTCCATGGGCTTTCTGAAGGTTCATAACATTCTTGACACATTTTTTGTTAAACACCAAGGAAAAAAGTAACATCCATATTGCACATTTTTATTTAGGTTTTAGTGCCTTTTATCTCCAGGAACAGTTTCTAAAGTGAAGACTTTCTAGATTTCTGTTCTGTTAATCCTTTTTTGTTATTTAGTACTTATGGTGCTTTAATGAGAAAAGTGCAACACAGAATTCAAAAGGAAAATATTCTGCAATGATGTAAAGGTCTATGGGAATTCCATTTTGGAATTCATGCACATAAAAATCCCAGAGTTTTTCAAGTAGCTTTCAGGTAGAATATGAAAATAATACCTTAGTTTGGAATCTGTGCAGCAAATACTTTACAAATAAAATTTTGATTAAATTGCCTAACTACAATAAATTTTCTCCAAAATATTGACCTCCTCAGAAAGACAGCTTCAAAGACCATACATAAGAATGACATATTGTTTTGTCCTAATAATCTATAGAAAATTGTCAGATCAAATAGTATTATAGAAGTATTTCAATATTTCCAAAATTTTCTGAAATATCCATAGCCTTGATATAATTACCTGTAGAGTGTCAAGTTTTAGTTACTCCCTAGGTGAATATGATTTTTAGCAAATAAATTAATTAAAAGTCTTAACAATGGTAAGATTAATGGAAGAACATTAATTTTTATGAAATAATTTGCTCTACACTAATCCAGCAAAGTCATTTTCTGGTTGCACAAAAATACATATATAGCTCCTCTGTAAGTCAACCTTGTCAACCATTTTTTTTTTTAATTAGTGATTATACACATAAATATTTTGTTCTCCCATTGTATCTCTAACTATGTGAATATAAAATATGAATATAATAAAAGTCCTCTAAAGAACTTCTAAGACTAATTTTGTCCAGGGAGATGCAGGACATCAGACAGCTACAAAAGCACCGCAGGCCTTTTGGCTCAGGTGCAGTGAAAGCCAAGGGAGAGATGCAAGAACAGAAGTGAAGACATCATGTCTGGTGACTCTGACCCTCTAACTGACTGCTCTGGTGAGGGAAGATGTAACAAGGACTTTGCTGGCAAAAGAGTTAACAAAGGACATTACTAATGTAAGAAGAATAATCAGAAGATTGTGTTTCTAAAGGGGACCAGAACAAAGTGGTCTGAGTGCAAAATTTTGTACAAATATAGTGACCTGATGTGGCTAGAAGGGTTGGAAGTAGGGCTCAGGTGTTTAGGTAGGATGTGTTTAGGCTTTCAATGATTTAGTCTTTTGAATAGAACCCTGCTAGGAATGGTGTTCTTATTGGGGTGAGGTCGCTGATGGTGAGGCATGCAGTGGTTGTGGGGAGTATTTTTTGGAGTCCTCCTATTTTTCGGATGTCTTGTTCGCCATTTAGGCTGTGAATGATGGAGCCTGAGCATAGGAAGAGCATGGCTTTGAAGAATGCGTGGGTTGAAATGTGGAGGAAGGCTAGTTTGGGGAGGTTTAGCCTGATTGTAACTATTATTAGTCCCAGCTGGCTTGAAGTGGAGAAGGCAATGATTTTTTTAATGTCTTTTTGGGTAAGGGCACATGTAGCTGGAAATAGTGTGGATAGAGCTCCTAGGCACAGGCCTAAATACCAGTAAACTGTAATAAACTGGCTTTGCTTTGCTTTGCTGGCACAGGCAGAGTCCGTGTCTGTCAATCCCCACAGGGAGAGGTAAGGTGAGTACAAGAATGACTTGGGGCAAGAAAGAGAACAAGAAAAATGACTTCCATGACACTAAGATAAAACTTTGTGTTTCTGGACAAAAGATTCAGGTATCTCAATGAGATGAGCAGAAACTAAGTTATCATAAAGGTATATTAAAGACACTCAATACATAAAGTATATAAACTGTCCTATTATATGTACTCCATAACAAGTGTTTTAAAAACTTACTTCTAAGGTTATAGTCGAGACTCACCTGTAAAATCCATGACTGTCTATCATGGTAGTGTCTAGAAACCTTGAGAAAAACTTGTCCTGCTAGAGATAGTGTCCTATCCCATAAAGAACATATTCATTTTTCTAGAATCCCGTGATCTGAAGTGGTTTGTGTTAAAGTTTAACTAGAAAGGAAATAGAACTCTTTCTTTTGTTTTATTGTTACATTTGTTTCATTGTTAAGAAGTTAATTTTTTCTAATTTCTGAGTCTTTTGAGCACCATTACTCATAGGGGTGAGAACTTTAACTTTTTTCTGTCTTTTCTATGATTCACTAATTCAAATGCTAACAACACAAAAATGGCATGACTGTGGTTGAAGCAATTTAATTTTTACCATTCCAATCCTGTTAAATGTTCTGCAATAGATAATCAGCCTGTCTGTGTTTATTACTTCATGTGTCCCTAAGTCCTTTTTTGCCTACACCATTGGTCATAAAGCTCCCATTTGCTTTATCACGGAGTTGAAATCCACCACACATCTGCCTGTGACAATCTGTCATAGCACAGTCTGGAAGGTGGGTCCATGACCGGTGGCTATTGCAAGGTGTGAAATTCTGTCATTGGAGAAGGACAAAAGCCCAGTTTCAGTAGGAAACCCGGAGCGGTAACTTCATAGCAAAAATGGTGAGAACAACAAATCCATTTTGATTTTCACTATCACTTTGAACATATTAGGAGCGAAGACACCCTGGATCACACATATCAAATGTAGTTAGGCAGGGTATCTTCCAAAGAAACTCAAATCACCTATGTAGCTGCTGTATCAGGTTTGCATGGCCAGGTTTTGGTAGCAGGATGGGGAGCTGCAGCGGTGGTTTCTGTGAGAAGCTGCTGGAAGATTTCCCCATGCCCCAGGCCCCAGACCCACCCCTTGCCGAGGCTGGGACAGTCAGTTAAGGTAGTAGAGCCTCCGTGATAACACACTTATGAAGGAAAAAAATTGTAATGTCCATATATAATTGCATTAAGAGAAGTGAAGATTAAGACCATATGAGAGGAACAACTATGCAGACACCAAGATCAGTGGAGAAGGTGGGACAAGGGTACTCCAGGACCCTGAGCTGGGATTCTCCTGCAGCCTGAGGTGCAGCCTGTGGTGAGGCAGCTGTACCCCTGCAGCCCATGGAGGTTAATGGGAATGCAGAGATCCACCTGCAGGCTGTGGACAAGATCCATTCTAGAGCAGGGTCAAAAAGAAGCTCTGAACCCTGTGAGAATCCTGTGCTGGAAGGTCCTGGCAGAGACCTGCAGACTGAGGGAGGAGCCTTCGTGGAGCAGGTTGGCTGGAAGAACTGAAGCCTGTGGAGAGAGACCCACACTGGACCAATTTGTGAACTGTACCTTATGGGAAGGACTCATGCTGGAGAAGTTCAGGAGAGCTGTCTCCCATGGGAGGGAGAGGGGAAGGACTCCTTGTCCTCAGCAGCAGCAGAAACAATGTGTGATGAGCTGACCATAACCACTATTCCCATCTTCCTGTGCTTCTGGGGGCAGGTGGAACTGAGAAGGAGAAATTGCGGGCGGGGAAGGCAAGAAGGTGGAGGGGAAGGTGTTTTTGAGATTTGCTTTACTTTTTATTATGCTGGTCTGACTCTGTTGGTTATTACAAAAATATTATAAAATTAATTTCCCCAACTCACATCTGTTTTGCATGTGATGGTAGTCAGTGAAGAATTTCTCCCTGTCTTTAACTCATGAAACTTTCACTATGTTTTCTCTCCTCTGTCTTCTTGCAGAGGGGAGTGATAAGGCAGTTTGTTGGGTACCTGGCATCCAAGGTCAGCCCTTTATTGGTTGTCACAGATTATAGCTAAAATTTGCAGTCACAAACTGATGACAGAAGCTAGTTTTAGCCTCTCATATCTTTGTCAAATCCCATATGTAACGCACAGCTTTTTTAGATTAATCACAGAAGAAAGAATGGACAATGAAAGAATCATAAAGTTTTGAAAGGGTACACCCTTTTGTAACCAGCATGCACAAAAGGCTGTCTGCCATGTTTTTCTGTGTTTGGCAGTGTGTAGTCTCACACGTGACTGAATACCAGAGCTTCTCAAATGGAAGCATCTGACTGTTGTAGGAAAATCGCTGCATCTTCATGTATGTGTAAGATGATTAACTGGCTGGTCAGCCATGGTGCAAATAACAGTAAACATTCACATACAGAGTTTATCGACTTAATTTGTATTCTTTTTTTTTACTCTTTGGCCTTATTCCACATTGTGGGTATTTCTACTATACTTGCACTATGTCAAACAGGGTTTTGTAGCCATTGTCATTCTAGCATTTCAAATATTCATATCTAGTTCTTACAAACACCATAGCAAAAAATAAAGTCATTATTTTCTATGCAATTTAGCTGTTCAAAGAGCATAATTGATAAGGATTTTTCTCATATCCAGCATTTTGAGGGGTTAGGATGTGGGAGAACAATCAAAGTTCATTGATCTTCAGATTCTGTCTGAATAAAGATTTTATTCCAGGAATTGGATTTTATGCTGAGCATCTGTTCATAAAATACACCAGTAAAAGTAATATTTCTGTGTCCCAATTGTATTTTTTCTACTGTGTTTTTACACCCAACAGATGGTATAGATTATTCACACATAAGAACTCTGTTAAAAATAATGGTAATGGTCTAGGTTAAATGCTAAAAGGCCAAGATGTTCTGAGTTAATCTTGGAAATCTTTCTGTAACTCATTCCATCATCTGTCTGTACAGAAAATTATGTGGTCCAGAAGACTTTCTGCTCTAGGCTGGTTCTGTACCTCTGACACTTGATCACGCTAAAAACACAGAGAATACACCACATACATATTTGTGATCAAGGTTGACATCCAGGAGCTGAGGCAAATATATTTTTTAATTCTGATTTTCAGAATGGGGATGGATAAAGAAGGCAAAGCTCAGTTTAAACTTAAAGTGAATGAAAATAGCCAAATATTTTGTACCTGGTTTAGTCTGATTAGCTTGATTTTAAAAGTCTGTTTCAAGATTCCTCTATTTTTCAGGGGTGTTCATGAATTAATAAAAACATTAATAAATTTTCTCCAAGGGTTTTGTAAAACTGATAAGAAATAATATTTTTTACTACCAAAAATATGACTTCAGTAGGAAACAAGAATGACATATTGTTTTCCCACCTGGTTTTATTTTTACTTGACAATATCTATGTGTTTTTCATATGAATAAAGTGTGGATCTCTTATTCCAGGTTTCTTTAAACAAGAAGTCATTTTATATTTCAGCACACTCAAATATTCTTAATTTTATCCATACTAAAGGGAGGTTTGTAATCCAATAGTTTGCAATGATTTCTTTGGAGATGTTTCAGCCATTCATGTTTGAGAGTCCTTGGAGACTCTTAAATCCAGAGGCCATTTGTCTGCTGTGCATATTCACTCACTCTACACCTTAAATGCTCTTGTAAAACTCTCATTGCAAAGGGAAAAGGAATATTACATGCATGGGTTAGCAAGATCTCAATAATTCTAAGAGAAGAGAGAAAAAAACAGAAGCTTTCCTTCTGCAGAAAGTATTTTTGGAGCTGCATGGCTCAAGGGATGGCAGTAGGATATTGAGTTCTGTTCTGGAACTGGCTAGCAATCGGGGTGATGTCTTGGGTGCAGATAAACCATGCTCATACAACATTCCTGAGTCGGGTCATATGATTTTTTGTTGTCTTGTCAGGATGGGAATGCAGACTGAAGACTAAGGGCTGCTCTAGTATCTGAGTTGTTGGGATTTTTAATATCTCTGTGGGAATATGGATCCCTAATAATAACAAGCTGTCCCTCAGCTGCCTTCTCTATTAGAGTGAACTGTCTGTGAACTGCAATGCCAACAGTTGTGGAAGAAGATACTGCCTAGGGTTTATGTTTAGTAACAACAAAAACATAAGTTCATCAGTCGAAAAGAATGAAATCTCACACATTTTGACTGATGAAACAAACAGGAATGTAAAAATGATTGTTGAATCAGCTATGCCATATTAAGGCTGGAAACTTTTTGATGGGCAATTTATATTTGATAGACAACTTATTTTTTATTTTTTTTTTACATATTTGAATATGTTTGCACATCAATTGCACTGGTATGGAGAAAATTAAGTAAGTTCTGTAAATTGTATCTATTTTGAGCATAATAGAGATAAAAGAAATAAAAATATTTTTAATTGTCTTCATAATTTATTTGGAAATTTTATTTCAATCCTTAAAGATAGCTCTTTTTTTCAGTCTTCTGATCTTTATAGTTTCTTTTAAGGAATTAACTTCTTTCTGCCTCTCTCCTGTTTCTCTTCTCCAAGGTGCATTTTACAGAGTAGTCTGATATATAGGGATAACAGCATAGGACTTTTTTATTTGAAAGAGAGAACAGCAATAGCTAAAACTTTTTGATACATGATGAGGTAAACATATTCTTAATACTCAACAAGTAAGATCTGAGAAATAATGAAAAACATTCCATACACCCTAAATTTTCTGGCCTCTCTCTTGCATTTTTAGGGAACAGAGGGACTTACAAGAGTATGCAGGGAAGTCTTGGCCTTATTTGAATCTATTGGAATTAAAACTCCCGTGTGATTGTCTGGTGGCTATTTGTGGCTTTGGTGTCTGTATTGACCTAAGGTCAGCCCTGTGAGTTTAATTTCAAAATAAATGTCAAAGCTCACATTATATGTCTTTGCTCATTAATGATGTATCTCGCCAGGGTGAAACCAGTTACCTGGTTTAAAAAGAAAGACTTTCAAATCTAACGCTGTCTTGTATGTGTAGAAAAAAATTGGTCGTAACTCAAGAAATTAAAAACTCAAGAAATTAAAAACTGGAAGAATAATGTGTATTTCCTCCTTGAAACACTACTAAAATTTTCAAAAGGTTTTTCCATGCAGGTGTGAGAATATGATCATGTAAAGAAGATTTTCTGTGGTCTTAGAACTGGCATATAAGACATGAGACATTAGGGATCTCCTGAAGAGAGCCTGAGCTCTTTATTGGAATGCTGAAAAAGTCTTATATAACTGCCTTGTTACTTTTTGGGGCACATATTTGTAGTTGCTTCCCAAAGGGATGTAATATATTAGTTACATGTGCTGTTTTTCTGGAAATTCTGCTTTGTAAAATAGACATACTGTGTGTTATAAAGTAAAGAAATAGTGCTCTTTTCTGCCTTTTTCCCCTGTTGACTTTATCCTTCCTTGGATTTCTGCGCCATTCAGCTATAATAGCAAATAATTTGCAGGGAAAAAAGTATAATAAATTACAGAGTGGACTGGCTTTCACAGGTAACATGTTCTGTACTTTGGCCATTTATACAACATATAATTCATTCAGAAAGGCTTGGATTTTTTTAATGAAAAGAACTGCTAGATTTTCATCTCTCTTTTGTGTGTGCACTCATAAGTATTTGAAAGTTTGATTCCAAATTCTGATTCTGTATTTCATGAGCCCCTTTACAACCCATGTTCCTTCTCATTTTTCCTCTTAACACACAACTAGAAACTAAATTTGATGTGTGACATAAAAGTTCTATTTTGCTCAATTGTAATGAATCAATGAGTTGCTATGACCGAGTTACTTGTATAAAGGTAGGCAGACATGCTGTTGAGTTCAGTGCATGCAGAACTTTCTCTTGATCATTCGACTGGGCTGGATGTAGGTCAGAGTCCTAAGGAAGTTATTTCATCCTATCCTTTGAGAGTGTCTTAATGAAAAGCAAGGAATTTCCTGAAAGTGCTCAATATTCCAACACATTTGCTGAAAAATATAAATCAGTTTCCAGTTCAAGTTCACTTAAGAGCAAATTTTTCAAAACTCATTTTTTCTTTAATTGGGAATGAATATGTTCACTGCCATGTCAGGAAGAGCTGAATTAGGAGTGCATGTAGAAAATAATCAAGGATATTAGAAATCGGTGTGAAGGGGCGAAATATCTTACACCAAGATTTGTCTGTGTGTATGTGCTTTACAAGATTAGTATCATTCTGTTTCTTACTATGTTTTTGTGGTCACAAATAAGCTGAGTGAAAAAAATACAACATTTTCTAAGCCTTTGAAAACATCATGGATACAAACACATATCTACTTAATTTGTTCAATTGCTTCTTTTGGCAAATGAAGCATAGTTATTCTACATTGATATTATCAACACCCCTAACTCATCACTCTTTTATGACCATTGCAGGCCAAAATATTTTCTTTGAAGCAAAAAAAAAAAAAAAATTTAAAAAAATTCTTACGTCAACACTTCCATCTGGGATATAAGACTATACTTCTTATTCCTCTATTCCACTGTTGATATCCTAATCTTATATTGACTACACCTGTGTACTTGTGTACTTTATTTTATTGATTACCAGTGTAAACTATAATTTTAGATTATCTTTATTCTTCAGGGGGATATTCAATAAGACAGGCTTGCAGTGACAAAGTTGACCTTTTTAATTTTTCAACAGGACACACTCTATTTTTTCCTTTCTTTCTTTGTTTTGAGTTGGTTGCAGGGGTGTTTTGTTAGTGTGTGTTTTTGACAGGCCTGGAAGACTACATGAACTTTGTATTAATAGCTACAGGGCGAAACAAAATAAATGTGATGCCTTATAATTACCTTTTCTAAGGTAAATATATTCTGCAGAAGAGTCAGTTCAGAAAAAAAAAGGCAGGAGAAAACATGCAGGCAACCACTTTTTCAAGAAAAAGCAACTGTTCGTCAGAGAAAAGATGTAACAAATTTTAATTGCATAGCACTTCATAATTAAAAAAGGAAAAATAAAAACACCAGTCAGGAGAGAAAATAATGGTAGATTTTGTGATCTGTTTTTCAATATTATTTTCCAGTTATTTTTAATTTTTCATATAATACCACTTAGATGTATACTGTTAGGATAAACTGCTATACAGTATGTCCATATAGTTTTCAGAGGTATTTTCATTAGTAGGAGAAACAATGAATTGTACAATGATGCTATAATAACACACTGAAAGCAGGTAGAATATGCCAGGGTTAATGCACTGCAAACTCAGAGCTTTGAAAGATTTGTCCAGCTTAACTTCTTTAAATGCTTTGCTAACCTTTCAGAGGTGCAGCAGTAGAGAAGCGCCATTAAATCCTTATTAAATCCTGTAAACCTTGGGATTGATTATCCTAGCTGAAATTATTCCAAGAGACTCATCTTTTCTGCTCCGCTTCTTTTCTTTAAATCTGATTTCACATTGATAGCTTTCTGTAGCATCCTTGAAACACTCATATACCCTCATGGAATAAATCATAATGTGTTGGTTGGCTCTACTTGTTTGCTCCATAACTTATCAGTGCAAGGCACACTTTTAACAAGGAGGACTGGGAGGTTGTATTTAGCTGCTGGTCAAGGAAATATCTAAATTATGGTAGAAAAAAAACATCAAGATCTCCAAAGCATGCAAGCCTGAGTGTCTGATGACAATGAAGGGGACGCTGTCTAGGATGGCAGGGACATATTTTTCTTGTTCAGCTTTATTAAACTCTTTATAGGAGGGGGATTCTAATGTCACAGCTTTTACAGAAGAGCCAATAGACCATGCTGCTCTGGAAGACTTATGGCTTTTTGCAGTAGATATGTTTGAAGCAAGAATCAGACACTCTCAGTGAACCTCTGGGCACGTGAAATTACATGGGAATGGAACAAGAAAATAAAACCTAAATCCCATAAGAAGTGCAATGGCCAGACTGAGCACAGCCTTACTAACATTTTATTTCTGCCTGTACAAATGGTCTAATGTTCCAAAATCCTATTTTCCTTTTGTTGGTAGAAGACACACCCAGACTGCAGTAAGTAAAAACCTCTGTTGATGATGTGTTTGCCTTTGCAAATCTGGGGTTATATTTGCAAGAGATAATAAACCATGCCAAACCAATATGCACAGAACGTCATTAACCCAAATTGATTACTTTGCTATTTCCCTTTGTAGATGTCTTTTCCTTTTAGAGATTCCATACTCACTTCTGATGAAGATGAGAGAACCCTAACCAGGGTGAGAACCTAACCCTAACCAGGTGACCCAGTGAGAGCCACATAATAACCATTCCGGACTGTTTCTCTGCAAGGATAAAATATCACAAGCTAAAAGCATCCCCTTCCTGGATTGATGAAAGTGTAATGCTTCACTCTTTCTAAAACCTCAGATACCAAAATGTAGGCAATTTGTGTATTTATTCCACTGTAAATAAGAGCACCCATCTAGAGTTCTCAGAGAAAGTAACATCACTGGATTGTTGAGTAAAATGAGTCAGAGAGCACCTCTATAGCTGAAATGATATGCTGTTGAACAAACATCTGACAGTGCAATAGCCTCTTTGTCAGTGAAGGAGCCCTTTCTGCTGCCTTTTCAGTGACTGACAGCCCAATCCATTCTCACTCAGTTGCTGTGCCTATATTTGCTTCAGGAAAAGAGCAGACCAGGTGGTCTGCAAGACTATCTTCTTCTAGGCAAACAGGGTGAGCTCTGAATTTAAAGAATCTGTCTTTCCGTGAAACAGAACAGAAATCTGATTGCAATTCCTGAGGTATTATGCTGGGAAAAGATATTTTCCAGGAAACAAGGAATTAAACCATTTGACCTTTTAAAGGTCACTTTTAACATCAGTAAGAAATCAGTTGGACAGTAGGATAGCCATGAAGGACTGGTGTTATATCTCCTGACAAAAGCACTTCAAAGTAAGTAGACAAATGGGTTTTTTCACTAATGTAGCTCCTTGGAAAATATGTAAATCTTCCTCAAATATACTGACAATGATGGAGAAATAAAAAAAAAAAAGGAAAATTCTGTTACTTCCCTCTGTAGATATCTCTTCCTTTTATAAATCCCAGGATCACTTTCAGAGTATTGATTCAGTGAAGATGAGAGGGACCAGATTGGACCTCCATAAGAAATCAGTAGCTAAAGAAAATATTTTTAATATTTTGTGTACAAATAGAAGAGATGCAGAAAATTTCTACTCAGTACAAAATATTCTTGATTGTGGAGCTTAGAATTTAAGCTGTATAAATGTATATTGATAGTGTTTTTTATTTCTCCCTCCTGCTTCCTCTGCTGTTTGAAAACCCAAAGGGAGAGCACTTGGAGGCAGAGCCATCTGCTCCTCTAAACACATCAAGTTTAATTGTGTATTTTAGCAAATTATGACACAATACTCTTCACTTTTAAGGGAAAATTTCATGGTTCATTGTGCTTTGTCAGGAAGTTAACAAACTGCAAAGCATATTTGGCCTTCTCTTTTAAGTTCTTTCAAAACTGACCATTCTCTTTTGTCTGATGATCAATTCCTTGTTGTCTTTCAGCTTCTCATTAGCACTTTTTGCTTTTAAAGTATATTATTTATTTTCTTTCCCAAAAGAATAAGGTGCTTTCATTGTTTTCCATCAAACTCAGTTGTAAAGCCTAAGTTTCAATTTCACAATTGCAGCTTTTCAGTTGATTCAAAGGATATGTTGAGGAATAGATGAGGACTGCTGTCCCTGATGCTAAATATAAAAACATATAAACTCCTCTGTTTTTCCTTGCTTTCTGTTCTTTCATTTAACACTCCTTGAAGCTTGGCTTGTGTTTTAGTAAAAGAGAAATTGAAAAGACAGACTAGCTGCCAATGGAAGGGAACTCCATATCCATCTCATCCCTACCAGTCTAATGCCAGGGCCAGGGAGAGATGTCCAGAGTCTGAGGAGGGATTGCAGGTCCACAGGAGAGCACCTTAGGGTCAGTGCAAAGGAATTCCAGCAACCTCTGGACAGCAAGTTGGCTTCATGGGGAAGCCAGCTTAGCTTCCTCCATGCAAACACAGGCAGCATGAGGATATAAACAAGAGGGGTCAGAGATGTGGGCATGCCCTCAGGACTGTGATCTAGAGAAAGGGTGGGACAGCTCCTACAGTTCTCCACTCCTAGAGTGGAGAGCTGGAGTGGAAAGATACAGGCCCTTTAGAAGGACAGGCAGGGAGGTGCCAGTGGTGTTCTTTATGCCAGTGACCAGCTGAAGTGTGTGGAACTCTGCCAGGGAATGGATGAGAAGCTGACTAAGAGCTTATGGATTGAGGATTCAAGGGAGGGCAGGGGCAGGTGTCATTTCAATGGGAGTCTGCTGCAGGCTCTCTGACCAGGAAGACCAAGCAGGTCAGTCCCTCTGCAGACAGAGAGGGCAAGCCTTACAGTCCCAAGCCTTGGTGGTCTTCAACCACCATAATATCTGTTCACAGGCAATACAGCAGGGCACAGGCAATCTAAAAAGTTCCTGTAAACATTGATGGTAGCTTCCTTCTCCAAGTAAAGAGGAGCTGGCAAATACAGGCGCTTTGCGGGCCTTTGCTCTCACCGGGAAGGAGGAACCTGGGGGAAAGTGGAGCTCAAGGGCAGTCTGGGCTGCAGTGACCATGAATCAATGGAATCTGAAATCCTTAAAGGAGAAAGATGGGCCTTCAGAAAGTTCACTATCCTGGGTTTTTTGACAGCAGACTTGGCGTCTTCAGGGATCAGTTTCATGGAGTACCATGGTAAAGTCCTGGAGGTAAAATAGGCCCAAGAAAGCTGGTTAATGTTCAAGTATCATCTCATCCAAACTCAGGAGCGATAGCATCCCAAGAAAGACAAAGACAGAAACACCAGTAGACCCACGTGAACAAGCAAAAATGGAAACCTGCAGAGCATGGAAACAAGAACAGGTGCCCTGAGAGGAATACAGAGAGATTGTAAGAGAAGACAAGGATCAGGTTATGGAAGCTTAAAGACCAATAGAATTAAATTTGCCCAGGGATGTTCAGGGGAACAGAAAAGCTTCTAAAAGTATATTGATGGTAAAAGAAAGGGTCAGGAAAATATGATTCCTTTTCTGAAAGTAATGGACTACATGGTTAGCAAGCTTACGGAGAAGGCTGAGATACACCACTACTTTTTTACCTGAGTGTTTACAAGCAAATGCTTCAGCCTCCCTGCCTGAGTCACAAAGGGAAAAGGAAGGGACAGGCAGAATGAAGAGCCTCTGTGGGAGAAAATCAGGTTCAAGATCATCAAACAAAACTGAAGGTGCAAAGATCCATAGAACCTGATGAGATGCATCTACACATCCTGAGGGAACTGGTGGATGAAGTGGCTGTCGTGGAGGCTTATAAATTGAAACAGATAACATATTCAAGTGAGATTTACTTTATAAGCCCTTTTAAACCAAATAAAGCAACTAAATCAATTAAACCAATTAAAGCTCTGTAAACATTTCAATACAGATTTGTTATGTCAAATGAATTAGTCACTATATAAGTAACATAAGAATTCTTAAGGTTTTAGGAGGGTAGCCAAGCATGTGCAAAATTATAAAGACACTGAAAATTGTCTTGCTTTATGATGTTATTCCTTCTTAAATTTCTTTAGACTACTACCTTACATCTTTATTCTATATTGCTATTTTCCTTTCTCTATTTTGTTTTAAATGCTCTACCATTCACCAATTTAATGACTTCATCACCTCTGTAAAACCAAGTCTGCCTTTTTTTGTGGTAGAATATAGGATCAAGAAATTGTTTTACTATTATTCAGACAAAAATATGTTTTGTTGAAATGTGCTGTCTCATATTGGTTTATATTATGAGTCTGCGTTTGCACAAAGTGAAGACAAAAGATGTCTAAGGTAATGCATGGAGCTTATAGAGCTTTGCTTCACATATCATGTCTCTGAAGCTGTGATACAGACAGACTACACTGTAATTAATCTGTTAATTTTTTTTTCTTTTGTGCTCTGGCAATTTTTGTCACACTAAGTTTCTTAATTTTAAGGGAAACAGAAAGAATATAATCTAAAAATATAATCCAATTAGTAATTAATCTGTAAGTACACAGGCTTTAAAATGACAGTGCATCTTTTAGAATTAAACATTCAATCATAGCATGTTGCAGTCAACTCACTGAAACTTCGTATCTTCTGACAGACTTTTCAAACTAAGCATTTAACTGAAGTCATGTAATGACACTTAACTGGATATTTTTTTGGCTGGTTTCAGTCAATTGAAGACATTATTAGTGTGGAGCACAAATGGAGCTGAATTTCAAGAGGCACTCACTGAAACTGTCTTCTCATAAAGCCAATAGAATATTGGCAATCATTGTAACTCCGGTGGCTGCTAGTCTTCTGGATCTGATTAATTGGAAAACTGGATAAGAAGCGTCTATTTTCAGGATAGTGTGACCCTAATTCATTGCTTGCCATTGATTGAAAAGCACATTCCCCAAACCTGAGAAAAACACAAACTTTGTGTCAGTCTTGACAGAAACAACAGAGGGCTGCCTAGCAAAAGATAAGATACAGACTTCATAGAAATATGATACATAGTAGTCTCTCTGACTACAGTTCAGTAAGAAGAAAGGGTCACTTTTGCTCTAAAAACTTTCATTACAAAGCTATTGCAAGCACAAATTTCTACTAATTGTACCGGGTCTCATTTATCTAAATCCTTTGCATCCTAGTGCATTTTCCATCACATCTATCCATGACTACACTTTCATAACAGCCACTTTGCCTGCAGGTGGGATGGTAGGACATTAGGTACCATTGCACTATTGCTGGTTCTTTGAAAAGTGAAAGGTGGCTTGTCTCTGTCCCTGATGGGTGGGATAATTTATCTCACCAATGGGCTCAGCCTCTGGCAGCCTGGAAACAAAGGGCCTTGAATGTTAACTGCAATAGTGGCTGGGGATGCATAAAAAGACTACTTCTGGAATCTGCACACTGATCAGGCGAATATCCAGCCTGAAGAACAAAATGCCTCTGTATACTTAGCTGCTACCTACTGATACAACCAGAATAAAACACACCAATCCTAGTGGCATATAAATTACATGGCATGTCACATTTGTCATACCATAAATAATTGTAATTGTAGATGTGGAATTTCTAAGCAGGAAATATCAGAGATTTGAATTAAAGGACACTATGTGCATCAGAAATACAAAAGTAATAGTAATAGCAATAATAATAGTAATAATAATAATATTGAGCTTGCAAGGAAAATTTAATTAAAAGAAAATGTAGAAATCTTTTCTACAAATATGGCCATCTTACATATTTACAAATTATATTTACAAATATAGAACACCTTACATATTTAGGATTCATGGAAAACTACTCAACCTATGGTGATGCTTTGCAATAAATATGCAGCCATAATTTATAATTTCAGATAAAGTTAAAATTACTTCAAAATGACATATTTATGTGTGTTTCACTTTCATCTCTATTTTACAGAAGGTTGTATGGATGTTATAATATTTCTGCCTGTGCTGGAGGTGGGAGAAAAGATAGCTGAGGTATTACATATTAGCTATAAAACATTCCTGTGCAATAGTTAAAATAACTATGAAGTATTTCCAGTCTGTTGCTAAAAATAGTCTGATTCTGCAGTTAACTTGAATGTAATTTTTTTTACTTACTACTTTTTAGAAGATAAGTGGTCATCAGAGGGAGAGAATTCAGATTCAATGTCTAGATATTCCACAGAGGAGCACGTGGTCCTTTTCAGTGCTACTACAGTGTAAGGTTACAGAAAAAACATTGATAGACAAGATAATTTAATTTAAGGAAATGGAACAGTTAAAGCAAATAGACATATTCATTCCCTCATAACAAATAGATTTCTTAAAAAAAAACCAAAACAAAAACAACCCAAAAGAAGCGATATCAATTAGTTTTAACTTTGTGCAAGTTATGTTTCCCATAGTATTTCTTTGCTTGGAACACCTAGGAGGAAGACAAGAAAGTAATTATTTCTTAACTATCCAGAAACTGTTTGATTTATTAGTAAATTCTTAGAAAATTCATCCTCTATGCAAAGGAAACTTCACAGTACATATCTCCAGAGTAAATTGTACTATTTATATGTCACAAAATATTGAATTTCATGTAGGATGAAACAAAACTCATTACAGGTCTAGGGTCAGACCCTCCGTATTTTAGAAACATTTAAGGTATTGATGAAAATTCACTTTATGAGTTTCTATTGTATTCTTGCAAGTAATCATGATACAAGTAGTAGAAATATTACCACAAAGCACTGTGGCAGATAGGGAGCAGAAATAAGGTGCAGATTATAAACAGCCACGGCTATTAAGTGGTAATTCTCTTATGGAAGAATTGTGGAAAATCATAAAAGTCATTGTTCTGTAGCTCAGGCTGGGTCTAACAGAGACTACCAGATGAGACTGATACACTGAGAACAAAACATCCAACTTTAGTGGTTCTTTCTGATCTTCACATCACAGAATAGGGAAAAAAACATATACTGACAGATGCATGTATGACAATTCATACTGAAATAAAATCAAGCAACATTTTCAGGCAGGAAATAAGAAAAAATCCCAGCACATTGCTCTTTTTAAACTGAGAGTTGTCTTTGAACACTCAGATCATTAAAAAGAATTCCTCTGCTGGGGAGAGGAGCTGGGAACATTCCGTGGAACAAAGAGTACATGGAAACTTCTAATATAGGATACATGTATGTGTGGAGACAAGCCTTTGTGAGCTAGTGCTACTTCCACCCTCATTTATGCATACAATTATTGAACAGTTTGCAAATGGTTGTTAAATTTTGCATTATTTTTAAAAGGATAAAAATTGCAGGCCTATTTACTCCTATTAGTAGAATAATATCCTTGAAATACTTCTTAATTCTACACATTGTTATCTTGCATGAGTTATTGAAACTGGTTTCAATAACTGAAGATGCTGAGAATGGCAATGGAATACAAAAGTTTAATACTAAGATCTAGATCTATATAATAAATGAAAACTAAAATTAATAATAAAGAATCCCTTTTAATGTTTTGTTCTTATAAATAATGATTGGAAATTCTTCCAATTTCCTCCTTCTTTACTCACAAAAAAGTAATTACTTTTTTTGTTTGTTTTTGGGTGTATTGCATGTGGAAAGCAAGAATGGTGAATTTCTTATATGGCAGAAAAATGTAAAGAGTGTATTTAGCCACGGAGTAATAAATCTAAAGTTTAATAGATAGAATAAAGCTTTCCTAGCACATGAAAGCAAGATGCTTTTAGATGAATCTTGGCAGCTAAGAAAGGAAAGAGCAAATAAAATTTGTTACATGCTCTGTGGCTACATGAATGCAGATGACCACAAATATTTTTCAAAGAGAAGGCTTCCTCCCCTTTTACTTTCTTTAATACTTCTTTAATAAATACTTTTTGAAGAAGTCACCATATAGCTACAAGTGCATTGCTAAGAAATACAAAATAATTTTTGGTGTTTAGATGCTGCACCTAATTTTCAGTCTGGATTACATGAATTCCTTTAACACCTCCCTACCTCTGAAAAAGAGAGGATATGATTCTTTCCCCACATCTATTGTCTGATTATGAATAAGGACCTTTAGATCTGAGGGGTTAAAAAGTCTTTCGGGGTTTTTTTGAGCAGTGGACTGATTCTCTGACAAAGGACAAAATCCAAGTAGGTTATCTGAGTGGATTTTAAGTATTTATTACCATTCAGGCTGTATAATTTTTACACTTATGATACCCAAGTAGCTTTTTTCCTTTATTCCTCTTTAAAGCTTCTTGAGTGCAGATTTAAAATTCATTGCTCTTTTTTTGTTAAACAAATGAAAAAGATCAATTATTGACCATAAAACTGGCTTATAAGTACTTAAGGTCAGGAATCAGCTTTATTTTAGCTACAGTATTTCACAGAATCATAGAATTGCATTATATCTTCTCTGGACACACTTTTAGCATGATGTCTTTCTTATGTTGTAATAACAGTTGTATAAGTTCTTGAGCAAGTTCAAAGCAGGAATCTATGAGAAGTAAAGAGATCCAAGAAGAAAGTTTTTGCTAAAACACTGTAAGAGATGAAAAATTTCTCAGCTCATCATGTATAAAGTGAATGAGTGGACTAGCTGATAACCACTCAACCAGTTCTGAACAAAATTTCATTCTTCTATATATAATGAGTAAAGGAGGACTGCTTTGCCATATAATATGATTCCCTTTATAAAGATTCCTTTCCAATTCCTATATTATATGGTATAAATTATTTTTTGATCCAAAAAAATTCCAACAACCAAAAACACCTTAGTGGAGAAAATTATGTTTACCTAAGGTCAAAGATCAAGCCACATCAGCTGGAAAATTTGAATATGATGAATTGGAGGTTAAACACTTAATTCAATGTGGATTACCTCAGATCTCTAGATTCAGACAAACCTTTTATTATCCTGAGATTGGTTCACCACAGGAATCTCATTTTCTCTGCTTATATCCTGGAAAGGCTTTCTTTTTTTCCCACAATACTCACAAGAAGTGGTGACATTTAAAAAAAGTTTTAATCTTAATGGTGAAGACAGATATTAGGTGTTCCACACAGGTTTAGGTTCAGAATCCATATTTTATAATTTCATTCATGAAGTGAAATTAAGTGACGTGAATGCTATTAAGATCATCATTTCTTGGACCACAGGCTAATAGCTTTTTCACTTATTAACATAACAGCAGGGTCAGCTTTCGTGTGTGTATGATCCAACAATGTAAATGGCATAACTATTGTCCACAGGTGCTTTGGTGCATAAGTAGTTATAAATTACGTAAAAGTAGAACTTCAGTCCTTGTGGAGTAACATAGGCCAAAGGATCATGGAGCAACCTAGGCTCAACTATAAAATTTTATAGCAGTTAGAAATCCCATCTACTTGTGCTTTTTGTGTGAGAAATCAAATGCATATGGACCAAGGGATCACAGTGTTAAAATTCCCATGGGAGCACTAATATGATGGTAGCACACGTATAGTATGTGGCATTCTGGATTACTGACCATAGTGAGAGATGCTTTCTACAGTGCATGTATCACATCAGAATAAGTCTTTTAATGGAAATATTAGCATTTCAGTTTCCTGGGTGCTCTAATTTTAAGTCTGTAACATCTTCTATATTAATATTGGGTGCTTATTTTAATGTAAGAAGGAAGGGAAACTGAAAAACCAGACAATTATCAAAAAGAGCAAAATAAAAATAATTAGATACATGATTAATTTAAAAACCATGGACAAATAAAGCTCCTTGAGACTATAAGAACTATACAGATGCCAGTATCATCCTATGTGACCTATTCAGTATCTTCTCTATCCTTTTTCTGTTCAACAGTTATATGGCGAATTCCATTTGTAATCCTAGCACTTTTTCTGCAACTGACATTGTAAAGAATGTCTATGTAACAAAAACCACATAACTCATCGTGTAATTGTCAGAGGCTAACGTGTGACAGGATGCCTTTGCAGAGCAGGAGGACCTGGTTCTCCTGACAGTCAGCATCTGCTTTGTTATTGGCACCAGCGAAAGTACAAAGGACTTTCTCACTTATCAGCTTCTTCTGCTTTGTGGGCCTTCTAATCATTGCAAAGAATGTGAAAGGAAGGTAAATGTGAAGTCTGCAGTCATACTTAAAAAAAAAAAAAAATAGAAAAAAGAAAAAGACAGAAAACTGAGGCAGGGAAGGGGAGAGGTTTGGTTTGGTTTGGTTTTCCAATAGAAATCATAATAAATTATTATTTTGTCTAATAACTGTCAGAGGATAATGAAAAAGAATACTGAATAAACACTGAGGATATTAGCCAGAATGTGATTTCTCATTTGAGAATTTTCTGCCCTCTAAGTCTTTCTTGTGTATTTAGCCACTTCATAAGTTCAGGACTTAGAACTAAGTGAATACCAGGAACTATGGCAATGTTTGTCCAGTCACAGTGATGGAAACATGTACAGAGCTGATTTCAGCTGGCATATTCTTCTTGGCTTTAAGATATAACTCATTGCAGTGCATCAGACTGTATCTGTAAAGTGAGGACATGGCATTTATTGTCTTTAATAACTTCTGGATCATTATGTTGAAACTGGCGAGATCATGATATTTGCAATTTACACAATGACCTCTTAGTTCACTGAAAACCTATTTCTATATACTCAAAGCTTTTTTTCTCTGCCCCCCTACCCCCAATTACTCTCAGTGTTTTGCTCTACATTGCATTGTACTTATCCCTGAAGATAATGGAGAAATTTTGTAACCTCTGGCTTTTTTTGTTGTTGTTTTTGTGCGTGTTTTTTTGTTTTTCTTTGAAAGCTTAAATTTAGCTATAAAATTTTTTAAAAGTACTAACACCCTATTAACTTGCAACAGGGTTCCTATACGTAGCCACAGTAGTTTCATTCAGGTGATTCTTCCCTTCATTAATTTCTATGTTTTCCAACATAATCAGCTTGTGAATAATGAGTGCGACCTTAATTCAGGTAAGAGAGAAAAAAATAGCAAGTATTCAAATGAGTCAAAGCAATCTATGTATCAGCTTCAACCCTACTCAGCTCCTTCTGTGGGCACTATTGGTTACGTTAATCTTTTAAGTTTTTATAATGTTATGCTTGTACCATTTGGGAGACAATGATGCACAAAAGATAATGAATAAAAAAAATGTATAGACTTCTGTTTTTCAGCTTAGGAAATTCTCTCTGAATTAACATAATACCACCTCTTTTCTTTGCCTCCTGCTTGGCATCAACGCCATTTATGCTAGTCACAGGCAGGGTACTGCATCATACTCGGTGACTATCATCTAAACTCTGCGGACAGGTGGCCTTTAAAACAGCATGCAGCAGGGAATTTAAGAGCTCTTTCTGAGGAAATCTGGAAATCTTCACAGCTGAGAGCAAACAATGCAGCAGTTGTGAATTTCAACATTTCCAATTTGAAAACTGTCAAGAACTGACTGACTTTAGATGTAGGAAATAGACAAAATCTGAGGAAAGACAGCAAAATAATTCAAAACAACTCAAAACGTACTGCAATGTCACCCACAAATGTTTACAGAATAATTGCATTTCCCTGTGCCTAAATGTGATGTTGCTAACCTTCAGGACAGAGCGCTGTGAATGGGGTGCTCTTCACCAGCTTTGCAGGGAAGTAAGTTATTTCCAAAGAGGTCTGACATAACTTGAAACTTCTTGTCTTGATCCTTGAGGCAGCTAGTTTGTCTTCTGGAAATGTGAAAGTACTTGAGGTAGCTAAGAAACTGACTGGAGTCATGTCTCCAAAAGTCTTCTGGAAGGACAGAGGAGAGAGCCCTCCCAGAGTGCTAGTGAATGTGGCTGGAAGGGATCCCGTGAGTTGCTCACTTAGACACTTTACACATGCCCACTCTTTATCAGTGGGGTGAATAAAAGCTTCTGTGGATGGCCTCCAACAGTGCATGGTCCACAAATTTGGGCATCTGGGAAACACTCAAGTTCATATTGAAATGTTTGGAGACTCCTCTTCTTACAGTCATTTGTGCACCTCCATCTTTCAGGTCACTCCCTGAGAATTTGGTGAGGCTCTTAGGAAAACAATTGCTCTGGTGTTCTGAAAACAATTTGAATATAGATAAGTATTGGGGGGGGTGTTGTTTATTTGTTTAGGGTTTTTACTGTTATTTCCTCATAAAAACTGCAGGTATGACAATCTGAAGGTCAATGACTAGACACAGGAGCTCAGCTGCTCAAAATGCAGATGTTTATCTAGGTCCAAAGTCGTGTGCATCAAGCAAAATTTGTGCATGTTTCTTCTAACTGCTTGTCACTGCTGCAAGTGGATGTTTCAAAATACCATCTTGCATTCACATTACACATTTCACTATACAAACACCCCATCTAAACAAGGGATTGTTTCAAACTGCCTACCTTTCAGTTTCCATCCACATAGTGAGTTTGCATGCTACTTCATAAATTAACAATAGTTTCTAACCTGCTAATTCATTTGCAAGTGAGAAAGGTGAGTGTTCAATTATTTCTACCACAGCTAACATAAACATTGACCTGATCGACTGCAGTGTTGCCTTTGTGCTACAACACAGCCACAGATTTATCTTCCCTGCCTATGCTTTGCTCCAGGCACCTGATTAAAAAGCCCAGACCAATGTCTGCTCTTATATGCTTACTTTGATTTTCACTTTAGAGCACTTTACCAGGACTGCACTCATGCCTCCCTGCTGCTTCCTGATGCTTTGTGGCATTTATTGTCTGAGTTTTCCTCTCAGTGTGGCACCACAGTGTAACTGCACAATATACCTTCTGCATGCAAGGAAAATCCACATCCTCCTCATAACTCTACTGCACAAGGCATGATTTCTATAATATTGTGAATATATTAGGAAAAAAAGCAATCACAGAAGGCCTTGGGATTTTCAAGTTGCCTTGAAAGGCTAATAAAATTCACCATATGTTTTTTCTATCTGCTAGGAACCAGGCTTTACTTCTTAAACCCATGAAAGAAGCTGAAGGTTTAGTGCAATGATGTCATCTAGATCAATGGCTTACTAAAGTTATTGCTATTAATCATGGCTTACTATTGGTCTGTTTAAAGCCATATGGGGCATAACACTAGTAAAAAATGTATATTAGGAAAAATGACTTTGCAGAAGTAAAGACTTATGGAACTTGCACATGACTTGGAAAAAGAAGGGAAAAAAAAGATTAAACTACTCCGTATTGCTTAAAAAGCAAGCCTTTCCAAATAAATTACAAAGTTTAATGTTATTCTCATTATCCATTAAAAAATTGAAGGATAGGAGAAGGTATTTTAATGTATAAAAATGATGAAATGATGGCATTTATTTAAAAATTGTTCCATGAGAATATTTCTTTTCAAGCTTTACTCAGATTTTTCCAGTCTGTGCAATTTCATGCTTTTAATATCACCACCAAAATTCCCTTATCTATCAATGATGTCTTTAGTTTTGAAGAATTTGATATGACAATAATAACAGAACAGAAATTTCTAAGTCTGATGCAGTCTCTTTTGCTGGAACAAAGCCAGCTCTGTAAAATGTGATACAGCAAAAATATAAAATAATTTAAACTATTTTATTTCAGTAGTGGAAAATATCTCTTCCTGAGGCCTGGAAGCAATATTAAATAATATTATTTCCTCTCATAAATATGAAAAGACGACAAATGCATTCAGCAGTTATATGAGTTAAAGGGAAAGATTATCTACAAACAGAAAGGGACTAAAATAACTGTAACCAGCTGTCTCATTCTTAAAGAACTGCGGTAAACTTATAAACATCAGTGATCAATCAGGTTTTTCTTCACAAACAGCAATGATATTTTTGATTAATTATAAATCTTCAGGCCTTCCTGTGAAATGGTCAACTTTCATATCTGACATGGAGAACAAACTGGAGGTGACTTTATGCATTTGGAGATAATTGCCTCCCCTGGTTTATAGAAATCACATAATTTTAGCATTTAAAATTGGTGGCAAGTTCAGGTAATTTTTTAATGATTTTGAAATTTGTATTTTCAAATTTGAAAATGCTTATAAATGCAACCTACATAGTTACTTTTTTTCCCATGATCATCTCACATCAGAGTTGAATAGAAAGAGAAGTAACCAAACAGGCTCATTATTCTTTACATGATTATTTTGAACATTAAAACTGAAATGTTAAAACTGAAACACTTACTTCAAAATACCTCTTTATTGCAGTAGACACCCATTTCAAACAGATAAAATATATAATTTTAAAATTTGACTTTCTATGGAAAAAAAAAAAAAAGAGAAATAAAAAGGAAAAAAAAAATTCTGCCCTAGGGTTTTACTTTCTGTTATCTTAATAGCTGAAGTGATGATGATACGTGAGCTCTGGCTTAGTATGCAAAAGTATGTGTCACAAAATTCTATGATCAGAAATTAAAATTAAATGAAAATAAAAGAGCGATTGATCTTTTAGACTCCAGATGAAGTCTCTGACAGAGATTTAGATAATGAGGAAGTGTCTCTCTCAGTTATATGCTGTTATTTTACCAATTTCATTTTGGAATCTTTGAATACTGAGGGTGGTCCAAGAAGTTCATAATTTTTGCACCCAGCCTGGTCTTTATTAAACATACCTAGCTAAAAAAGTTATTTGTATTTAAGGATTTCAGTCATTACAGTATGACTTCCATGACTTCAAAAATTGACTGAAGTTTAATTTTTGCAAGGTGGGGTCACCTAGATTGCAGAGACTAGCAAGAGTTCCCTGAATACAGGACTCTCAGTTATATTTTTCAACTGAGGAACACAATTTTTTGCCTGTAGAGATGAGTCTCCCTTTGGCCCTACGTAACAGACCAGGTGTGAGAAGACTTCTTGCCATAGTAACAGAATAATGGCTGTAGAGGCCAATGAAATGGTCATTCTCCCCGCTCTGCCTTGAATTCTTCCCCTCACAGAAAACACTGTACTTGATAAAACTGACACGTCTCAGATGAAATTCTGCTTTTGAAGATGGCAGAATTTTTACAACATAACTGATAATTAGGAATATTTCTGCCTCTTAAATGCATACTTGTTTTAAAAAATATTATGAATTAATAATTTTTATTGACTATCATTTCCTTTATCAGATACTAGTATCTTATGTCCAAGACAACTTTATTTACTTCTCCTACCTTCTACTTTTCTCTCTTCTTCTTTCATACCCAATTGAGAAAAAAATATAACTAGTACATTTTAAGGGAAAGTAACTGATTCATTAATGCAGAAGGAAAACAGGAAAACTCAACTGTGAGTCCTTCACCTGAGTAGCAAGGGAACAATGAATCTTTGCCCATACCTTCTGACATAAATGGCGTAAATATTTTATGTATTCAGATTATATCATACCATTTTCCAAATATACAATCAGAGTTTTAGAGCGAGTTTAAAACAAAATCCCATTTAAATTTCATCAGTAAATTTCAAAACTTTTCTTCTTAAAACCAGCAACCTGCAGCCTCACCTTGTGTACACAATTCAGCAAACAGGCTGGACTAGCAGAAGATTAATACCAATCTAGGGGGTCTTAAACTCAATTTACTCACAAGAAGATAGAAGAACAAACTATGTCTGGAAGATGGAGAAAGACCTGTCAAACCAAAGGAGCAAAATGAGGTTTCACATTCCTAGCAGGTACCTTACAAGCCTTTGAGACTCCTCTATCACTAACACTGCTGTCATAGTATAGCTGGGTGAAAAGATATGGTGAAAATGCTGATTAATTTCAATAGTGAGTTAGATCAGAGCTGTGAAGTTCTGAACTTGCACAACATAGTATATGTTAACTGATAGGAACAGTCTGAGATTTACACTTCTCATCCAACTGAGCTCAGCAGAAGAGATATAATTATTATTGTCTAGAAAGGAGAAGTGCTCTTCAGGGGTCACATCACCAAGTCTCCAGCTCTAAAGTGCTCAGTTTCATAGCAGTTGTTGCATCTAATCAGCCAGACAGAAGAATAGCATGGGATAGCCTTGTCTGATTATCATGGTTCTGCTAGGTGTGGCTCGACCATAATTTTTAAACAAAAGGTCTCAAGTGAACCAAAACAATTGGTTTGATCTCCCAGGTCAGGTCTCATGGGTTTTTTTCCTGTTTGCTGAATAAAATAAAAATCCAAATATATCATACCTATTGATGTTATATACGAACTTGAGTAAGTGTTATGTATCCACAAAATTACAGGTTGTTGTTTAGGTAAAATCTTCTGCTATTCTGTGGCAGTGAATGATACTTAAAAATCATAAGGGAAAGGAAAGGAAAAAGAGAGGGGAGGTCATTGAATACAGTAAGAATAAGATTTTTCCCTTCCTTGTCACTAATGGGGAATTTTTACTGAATGGAAGAAAAATGCAAATAAAAGAAAACGTGGGTTTCTGTTTGTTTGTTTGTTTGTTTCCTTGGGAGTTTTGTTTGGCTGATTTTTTAAACAAGAGCTATTTTAGTAGCATTAGATTTATTTGTTTTCTTTTCTCTCCCTATGACTTTAAAGAAATTGAGACATATTTTACAGCACATGATATCACAAACCTAATATCTGTTCAGTGGATCCATAAATGAATCTCATACCTTACTATTACATAATTTTTTTTCTGGGTATTAATAAGTAAGGCAAAGTATTCTAACATTTAAAAAGTAACTTTTAATATCAGTTAAAAATATCAAAACAACTTCCCTTTACATTTTACAAAGTAAGTTTTTTCTGACCATCCCTGTTTTGTGGATATTTTCAGTATCATACATTTTCATACAGCTGACAAGAAAAGTTGAAATATTAAAATGGAGATTCCATTCTTTGCAAATTTGTACTGAACTTGATAACAGCAATGGGTAATTTTCATTTTATCTTCCCAACAGTACTGTCAGTATAGTCAGTGTGAGTAATAGAACAAATATTTTTGGATCTGGATACAAATGTTGCTCTCAGATACTGATCAGTTACTAAGCATCTGTACACACTTTCATTTAGAATTAAATATTGGATAATAAGGATCTATAGCACAGGTTTTTGGTATTGTTTTCCTTTGCTATTGTTTTTATTCATTGTTTTTAATGTGGGCTATTTTTTTGACATCTTGAGCTAGTTTCTAAGTTTACTGGGCCTTCAGCATAGTTGTAAGTATGGTTTTATCTCATAGCAAGTAAAATTTACAGATTTACTGGCATTTCATGTAAGAAGCAAGTTTTAAAATCTCAATCCTATCAATAAGGACTAAAACTAATGCCAAATGTATTGCTAAAATCAACAAAACTCTCAGAAGCTAGATTATGATTGAAGGCTGAAAACTTATCATACTTAGAGGGGTATGAGATTTGCTGATTTATATATTTATGAAGATGTTATTTTGAATTTGGAATCAATAATCTGAAAAATTATTCTTTTATGAGGATAAGTTTATTTTGTAAGAAGAAAAAAAAATCTTTAATAGAATTCTTATGATTGGTGTTATTACAGTCTGACTTGGAATTTCAAGAAAATGCCTGGTTTGCTAGTAGTGGAAAATGGGTTACCCATGATCTCTAATAACTGTACAGAGACAATACATTAGAAAATTTGTTCCGGTTTTGAGAAAGAAGGCCTAAATCTCACAAATTACTTGGCGTAGATTCTGCATTAGGGGAAGTCCCAATACTCATTGCAAGAATAGTAAATCTGCAGTAGATTCACCTCTGCATGTTTGACAACTGGGCCAAAGAGCTCAAAATATGCTGGTTTTAGTGGAGGAACACACTTCTCTTTTCTCAGTCTGTCACACAACCTGTTAAGATGTAATCTATAGTTTTGCTAAGCAATTAAGAAAACTGTATTAATAGTACTAATTAACTGATATGATCCCCATGATATTTCATAGCATATCAACACCCAATGCACTGCTCTCTTAGCCAATCCGTGGAGTTGTCTATTGCCTGGGGTCTCTTAAAAAAGCTTATCCTGTGCATTCATGCATCTGCAGTCAGGTTCTCACTACAAGTCTCTCATTCTACTCAGTTTTATTATTTTTATCTCCTTTGTGTGCCACAGCTATGCCTGATCCACAACATGAGCCTGATTTGGCTCATGTTAAGACTGACATGATGATTTTCATATGACTTTAGCATAAAAAATTACCCAAATCTTATGACATGTTGCAATGCACTTCCATTACCAGCTTTTGAATGGTTTTATCTATATGGATCTCCAGCTAAGGAAAATTACTTCTCAGTCTTAGAATACATCAGCCCCTCAGGAAAGCCAGCATAAAATTTTAGAACCTTGAGGTAACATCATGACGATTTAAATCCAGCAACTGTAACTTCAGCAATGGCAGAATATCAGAGGCAGTACACAAACTGTAACAACAAAAACAACTAAAAACCTGAAAATAGTTTCTCCTCCTAGGGAGTGGAATAATGTTTGCAGGACTAACTAGCTGTAAACTTCCCTAAGGAGTAGCAAGAGAGCAGCATGGTGCCTGCAGCATTCGAATGGGCTGAGCAGTGGGGTGTAACATCAAACTCTGCTGCTGTTAACATTTGTGAGGAACCCAGAAGAGCCAGAATAAGCTCACAACAGCTAACTCAAAGGGGAAAAGACAGAGAAACAGCTATATGAATCATGAACAACAATTAAAAAAGCTCCACTTTCAAGTATTTTCGAACAAGAGTATGGGAGATTTTGTAAGAGAGATTACTGCTATTGAGAAAAGATGTAGCTATTAATCAAAAAGAGTGATTTTATTTTAATTTAGCTGATAACAGCTATACATTGATACACAAAGAAATTACATGTTATTTGATAGTAATTTCTCTACAATATTTATCTTTCTTTCAGAAAAAAAAGGGATGAAAAGTACTTTTCACATTTTACATATGACCACAAAACATTGAATTTGTTCTGAGAATAGTATGACATAAAGATTTAAGATGCTTCAGCAGATTTTGTCAGCCTAAAAGAACAGACAGGCTGAGAACCTAAGGAGTAAAGGAAACACAACAGAATTGCTCTAACTACAGCAAGAACTAGATCATGTTTGGTAGGAACAGAACCTGAAAGCTATTCTAGTGTTACTGACATTTTGTTTACAAGTGTCTATTTCCAGTGCTTTGTAACTCAGTAATAGTTTAAACTCATTTTCTCTAGGCTAAAGTAGTAGAAGAGGTCTCAATCTCAGAGAAACTTGTTTTGATCTATGCGAGTGTATCTGTGCAAAATAAGAGAAAGACAAGGAAATATTTCTAAGAATAAAAGACCGCATGAAATAAGGTACATATTCTTCTTGATTAAATGATCACATTTGTTATGTAAAAATGTAGGTTGAGTGTTTTCTACAGTCATTATCACATTTTAGTTTATTTACATTATAGTGACTAAGGAATTCAGATAAAATGGGTTTTGTGAAAATAGATAGCAATACTATATTTAAGGTACATTATTGAGGAAGATGAAACAGGAAAGCCCTATAAATATGATTGTCTGGCAAAAGATTTTGAGAACATAGAAACTATAAGCGAGATTGAAATGAAAGCAAGCTTTGAGATACGTTAGTTACTGAACGACTGGAAAACAATGGTGTGGTCAGACTGAAGGTAATCACCTCTTGATTAAACAATACCCTCTGCAAGCAGGCAGGTCCAAGGGTCAGAGCAGATCCTGCAGCTTGGCAGATAGGGCCCAAAGAGTAAGATTTAGGGTTTGAATTGTAACACAGTATGGTAATGTGATGATTCTTATAGGCTGTACGTAAATGCTATAGAATTTGTATATTGTACTAGATTGGTTAGTGAGAATTAGATTATTCAACACAGAAGAAGATTTATTGTATTGCAATGGGAACCTTGTTCTCTTACCCTCTTGCTCTCTTACCCTCTTACTCTCTTATCCTCTTACTGTCTTACCCTCTCATCCTCTTTACCACTCTCTTCTCTCAGGCCTGGTCCAAGCTACAGCTGGCATCTCCAAGCAGGGCGCTGCACCTACAACCTTTGCAATAAACCACAAGTTCCACAACCTGGCATCAGAGATCTCTCGTCTCCGACTGTCCTGACCATCCTACCCCCCAGCATTCCTACAGTATATCTGCATCTGTAGCTTTCCATTATTTTGATTTCTGTATGCAAAGCTTTTTGCATTGTGTTGTAGATTCTCCTAAAAACATACATTGATATTACTTTTTTTATCTATAAACTTTCTTAACTTACTAGTTTTTCTCAGACCAAAAGGAATGAACTGTGGGTCCCAGACATTCATAAACTGCAAAACCAATTCAGATTATTGACTGCTGTTCTAGGTCTATCACTAGCACAAAATATAAACCTTGCTTGTTATTCTATTATTTTTATTTTGAATGTCCAAATGGAGGGTCTGAAATTTAGATTCCATTGAAGTCAGTAACACTGTCAAGCAGATTTTTCCAATCACTGTGATTTTTGATTAGCTGTATCAGCCAGACTGACCTGCAAATTCATACGAAGTGCTGTTTATTGACATGTAGCAGACTTATCATGCGTTTCCAGGGTCAAACACATTTGTGCCAGAACTGTCCAAAAAAGCCACATTCCCTGCATTTTTGGTATTGCACAATGAGCTACTGAGCCAGCAGCTGTCTGGATAAATGACTCTGCAAAATAATAATAATAATTTAAAAAAAGGTCCAGGAAAACATTCTAGTTATAGCTAAAGTTATGCTATTAACTTACATTTCCATAGGAATGGGAATATGTGTCTTCATCCTCTAATCTCTTACACCAATTTTGGCTCCTGTGCTTTTTGAGATGGAAGTAAAACATGCTTTGCAAGATTATGGAAATCAATTATTATAGATAGAAATATTATTAATAATCTGAAGTAGTGGAATTATTTGGATTAATATTAAAAACCTATAAAGATGATAGAAGACTCAGAATACAGTCAGTGGCAAGCACAACAACAACAGCAACATGCCATAACATTCTTTGCAGGACTGGTACTTCTCTGAGTAAATCATCAGTTTCTTAACCTGCGCGAGGGCGTATTTGGCCCGAGTGTCCGGCTAGCCGCTGTTACGAGGGAGGTGGCCGACACCCCCGGCGCATATACTTCCAGCCCCCCTTGGCGTCTTGGCCTCGGGCTGAGCTGGCTACGCGGAGCGGGCAGAAGCGCGACGGAACGAAGTCAGAGGTGACCACAAGCTGGGGGCTAACTCCGATTTATTGAAGGTTCGATGACAGGAACAGGTAGGGAGGGTGCCAACCAGCAAGTGGCGAGGAATGAGGGGGGAGGTACAGTTTTAAAAACAAGGGGTGGAGAGAGGAGGGGAGCCCAACTAGCCAATCGGGGAAGGGTACAAACATAATTGGCAAAGGAGACGAACCAATAAATACAACATAAAGGAGGGGCCCCGGGACCACAGCCAACCACAGCCCCCAGAGAGGAGAAGATTCTGGAAACCTGGGAGGAGTGGGGGGTGATTGACTGGGCCCAGGGAGGAGGAAAAACTTACTTATAAGGAGTGTAAGGGAGGGGTGATTACATAACAAGGGGAGACTGGCAGTTGAGGGGGAAGGGGGTAACCAAGGAGACCAACAGTCAGGGGAGGCAGTGGCGGGAAAATCAGGGGAGGGAGGAACCATTTTACAGAAAATTGGGGGGAGAATACATAAAATGGGGAAATAACTGAGGAAATTAAACAACACACAACAACATCTCCCCGTTTCTTAACAAATAAAGAAAAGGAACAAAAGAGTCCATATAAACTTAAACTTCGAGGACCCGCGGCTGGTCCGGCCAATCTTCGCTTTCTTCGAGCTGGGGCTCGTCCGCCCATAGGTGGTCAGCGGGCGGCACGATTGACCCCTCCTCATCCGCAGCTACTTCGGCCTCCAAGGAGAGGTTCCCCAGCTCGATGTGCTCCTCTGCGGGCATTGTGGCATGGTTGACACTGGGCGAAGTGGCTTTTGATATCAGTCTTTGGACCAGACCGCGGATCACCATGATGAAAACTGAAAAAGCAACCAAACTCAAAACAACCTTAATAATAGATTCAAAGCGGGGGCCATTAGGGAGATGTAACTGAAACGACAAAGAAAGGTGAGAGTATATCAAAACTATAAATATGGTTCCTCCCCGAAAAGCCAACTTAAATAAAACATACGAGGGGATAAATCAGGGAGAGGGGGAGAACAGGTGGAAACATGGAGGAGAAGGTCCAACGGTGGAGGAGAGGCCGGAGGGGAAGGCTCTTCCTCTACGGAGGGGAGATCTGGAGGAGCAGATGACAGATGGTGGGGTCTCCTCCGTCGCCGCCAACACGCCTGCCGAACTTGCGGTACAGTTCCCGCTTTTGTCCCCTGCTTCGGGACGAAGGGCCTTACCCACTTGGATGGAACCCACTTGGGACCTGAGGGAGTAGACACACAAGCGTATCCCCTCCCCCAGGTCACCAAGTCGAAGGGACCCTCCGTCCGCCAGGTCTCCGGATCCTTAACTAGAACCGGAGGCCTGACTTTGGGCTGCAGCTGCTGGTGGCTGCCGAAGTGCCGCACCACTGGAGGATTTTGGCTGTCGAAAGAGCAATTAAGGAAGTTCAGGGTATACAATGCTCTCGATAGCCGGACGTGGGGGGTCTCCACCTTCATCGCCGGTTGTTGTCGGGACAGGGTCTTCTTAAGGCTCTGGTGGGCCCTTTCCACCATGGCTTGGCCTGTCGGGGAATAGGGGATGCCGGTCTTATGGACTATTCCCCATTGCTGCAGGAAGCTCCGCAGCTCCTTAGAAACATACGCAGGGCCATTATCGGTTTTTAGGGCCCTAGGGATGCCCAAGACAGCGAATGCCTGAAGCAGATGCTTCTGAGCATCCGCTGCCTTCTCCCCTGTGTGGGCAGAAGCGTAGATGGCACCGGAGAAGGTATCCACTGAGACGTGGACGTAACACAACCGGCCAAAAGATGGAACATGTGTTACGTCCGTCTGCCACACCTCACAGCTCGCCAGGCCTCGAGGATTAGCCCCCAAGACCACGGTGGGCATTTGATCTCGCTGGCATTGGGGACATGTGGCCACAATCGCCTTGGCCTGGTCCTGCGTCAGATTGAATTGCTGAACCAGGCCGGGCGCATTCTGATGGAAGAGTTGGTGGCTGATCTTAGCCTGGCCGAACACATCCGGGAGAGGGCCCTGCGTCACAGCAGCCGCGGCCAAAGAATCGGCACGACGGTTGCCTTCTGCAATAAACCCAGGCAGATCTGTGTGTGATCTAACATGCATAACGAAGAACGGATGCTCGCGGTGGGAGACCAACTCGACGAGCCTATTCAGTAAATTAAATAAATTTTTGTTAGAAACCTCCTGAAGAACTGCACACTCAGCTCTTGACACTACACCGGCTACATACGCAGAATCTGTTACCAAATTAAAAGGTCCTGGGAATCTCTGGAATGCCCTGACGACTGCGTCCAACTCAGCAATCTGTGGAGAACCCTCCACAACAACAACATCGGTCTCCCACTGCTGAGTCTGAGGATCCTTCCAGGTCATCACTGACTTGTGGGATGCTCCAGACGCGTCAGTAAAAACTGTCACGGCATCCAATGGTTCCCTACTTTGGACCTTTTTGAGAGACAATTTGAACTCCGAATTAAATAATTTGTGGGCCGGCCGATCAACCGCGATGCGCCCAGTGTAACTGTCGAGTGCAAACTGAAGGTATTCATTTGTTTGCAGCAATTCTTCGAAGGTTCTCAATTTTAATTGGCCCGATTCCAATTTAATTGGGATGTGTATGCATGAAAAATCACACCCTGCCAACTCCCTGATCCTCGATCTTGCCTTGAGGATCAGTTCGGCTACCAACTCCTGTGGCCGTGTCATCCTTTTGGACCTGTTGTGGCTGAGGAACACCCACTCTATAATTAAGAGGGGGTCACCCAGGCCCTGGTCCTTTAAGTCTTGGTCCCACTGGTGTATTATGCCATGGAGGTGTGGCAGCTTTCCCAGTACAATAAATTTGAATGGCAGGCCCGGATGGTACCGATGGGCCTGCCTGGCCGAAATAGTCTTTTGTACCTTCTCCAGAGCCACCTCTGCCTCTGGGGTGAGAGTCCTAGGGGAACTAAGCCCCTCTCCCCCTTTCAACAAATTGAAAAGGGGGGCTAGGTCTTCGGTGGGGATGCCTAGCCAGGGTCTCACCCAATTTAAAGACCCACACAGTTGATGGACATCCGCTAGGGTCTGGACTTTCGTCCGAATAGCCAATTTTTGCGGAACAATGGTCCGCTTTGTGATTTCGAGGCCCAGGTATTTCCAAGGTGGCATCCGCTGAATCTTATCCTGCTGGAGCTCGAACCCTGCAGCAACCAACGCATTGGTTGTCAGGTCAAGCGCATGGGCAAGTAGACTGTGGTCAGCCGCACACACGAGGATGTCGTCCATGTAATGATGGATGATGACGGCATCCCCGAGGGCTGTACGTAAAGGTGACAGCAGCGAAGCGACGTACCATTGGCAGATCACAGGGCTGTTCTTCATGTCCTGTGGTAATACCCGCCAATGATAGCGCTTGGCCGGGGACTCACGGTTGATTGACGGCACCGTGAAAGCAAAGCGCGGGGCATCGTCCGGGTGAAGGGGAATTTGGAAGAAACAGTCCTTTATATCAATGACGGCCAGATTCCAATTTTGGGGGAGCATTGCTGGGGATGGCATCCCTGGTTGGAGAGATCCCATGTCAACGATTATATCATTAATTTGGCGGAGGTCGGTCAGGAGCCGCCACTTATCCTTATTGGGCTTTTTGATAACGAAGACCGGGGAGTTCCATGGAGACATGGACTCCTCGATGTTGCCCTTCAGTAGCTGCTCCTGCACGAGCTCGTGGAGCGCCTTTAATTTCTGCTTGTTAAGTGGCCACTGTTGGACTTGTACTGGTTTATCCGAAAGCCAATCCAGCTTCCAAGTCCGGCGCTCCTCAGTGGCCACTGCCCGAAAAACCTGGGGAGCCTTTGGCAGGTCAATTCTGGCCCCCCACTGGGCTAGCAGATCTCTCCCCCAGAGAGGCTCGCTGTAATCCAAAACAAACGGGCGTACTGAAGCCAATTGCCCGTCTGGCCCCTTAATTTGTACAGTGCTCCTTGATTGTTTGGCCAATTGTAGACCCCCGACACCAGAAATCGTGCCCGCTGCACTTTGCAAATCCCAATGTGACGGCCACTCCCGAGAGGGAATGATCGTCACATCTGCACCCGTGTCCAAGAGACCCCTGATGACCTTACGATCCCCGCCCAACGAAAGCTGACATGTCAGGCGGGGCTTCTCCCTCCCTACGAGCTGCGCCCAGGCCACCGACGGAGGCGATGTCTTCTCCGCGCCGCTACCCCAGTGGTCTTGGTCGGGAACGGGGATGGCCTGGGCGATGACCTGTCCCTTGGGAAGGAGAAGTGGGGGTCGGACACAGTACAGCCCTACCGCGAAACGATCCCGGTCGGTAGTGACCAGCCCGGGGATAATGTGCACGTCTCGCGGCGTGTGCTTTGTGTCACCGATGACAGTCCACCTGCGACGTCCTAGTTTCCTCCAGCGACCCGGATGATGGAGGTCGACAGACACCAGCTGGATGTTACTGTTAGGGATGTAGAAATCCCTAGTTAGCTGCAGCCTGTAAGGGGAAGCAGAGGACAAGGTGTTAAGCGCAGGAACTGCACCACAAATATTTGTCACGTCCGATAGTTGCGTCAAGTCCGGCAAAGCGAAAGTTGACGGCGGTCTCTCCTCTCCTCCCTCCCTGCTTGATGTTGTATTGCCCGCCGTATTTCTGTCCGCGCGCAGGGAGGGGCTGCGCTCAGGGCCTAGTTTTTTTGTCCCTGCTTCTCTTTCTCCCTCTGCCTCCTGAAGTTTAGGTAGTCCGCCCTCATGGGACACTGGGGCATCCAGTGCCCCATCTCGCCACATAAATGGCAGGGGTGGGTGTCTGTCGTTCTTCTGCTGGGCCCAGGTGTCGGTGGCCCAGCAGCGGGGGCAGCCTCCAGGTCGAACGGCTCGGGCTCTGGGAGGTCGGCAAAGGCTACGGAGCTTCGGCGTGGGCGCGCAGAGAGTGGAACGTGAGCCCTTACCGCCTCCATCATTGCCTCCACCGTGGGCTGGGGGATCCGGGGGAGAGTGCGAATTGCCTTTCGGCACTCCGCATTGGCGTTGTAATATGCCATTTTTCTTAGCATGCACTCTCTCTCCCGGTCCCCAGACACCTGCGCTTCCACGAAACGGTAGAGGCGTTCGATGAAGGCTAAGTAGGGCTCCTGCGCGCCCTGCCGCACTTCGTCCTCCTCCCATTGGGAGGTGACTACTGCCAGCCTAAAGAAGGCTCGCTCCGCAGCCTGAGCCGTCTCCACTAGGTGTTGGGGGAAAAGAGCCCGAGCCTGGGCTGCCCCATTTGCCCATTGCCCCTTGCCCAGCAGGTGTTCTTCCTGCACTATCTGGCCATCCGCATCGTGAGATGTGGCAGGATTCCCCCAAAGGTTTGGGAGAACCTCCAGAATCTCCCTCTTCCACTCCGCCACCCATATCCGGAATTCCATAGGGCCGGTCAAGCTGGAGAAGAGAGCCCTAAGATCAGCGGGCACAAGATCTCCCCGTGCAAGGGCATCTCGGAGCAACCCCCGGAAGTATTCAGACTCCCGGGAGTAGTCCTTCTGCGCCTTGCACAGTTCTTTGATCCTGGCCGGTGCTAAAGGCACCCACTGAGCCAAAGAACTCCCCTCTCCGCTGAGGGTGTACGAAACCGGGGCAGCTTCCAACAAGGGCGCTTGTCCCGGCCTCCGGTCATCCACTCCCCGCCCCCCGGAACACAAAGCGTGGGAACCGGAAGGGAGGGCGTGGGAACCGGAAGTGGAAGAGGTTGAGGCGGGGCCAGACAGTGAGGCGGGACGAGGGGGCGGGCACAGCACACCACCCCTTTCCGCCCCCTGGGTGGAACATGGGGGCGGAGCGAAACATGAGGGCGTGACAGAGGAGGGGTCTGCGGGGGGCTGGACTGGGGGAGGAGTTACAGGAGGAGTAGAGGGGGGAGCCAACGAAATGGGAGGGACAGGGGCGGGATCAGCAGAGGGTTGGACCGTGAGCGGGGGAACATAGGGGGTAGAGGGAGGAGCTGAATATGAGGGAGGGGCAGCCGGAAATGAGGTGTGGTCAGGAGGGACAAAGGGGTTGAGATTAGGGAGAAAGGGGTTCTGGGGAAGAGAAGGGGCCCTGGCGGGAACGGCCATGTGGCCGGCGCCATTTTGGGCACCCTGGGAGCCATCTTCATAACTTTCAATAAACCGAACTTTGGGTCTAACAACTGGGGACTTGGGGGTAGGGACAGAGGGGTTGGGAAGAGGAGAAGCCTGGCCAGGGCTCCTCGAAAGGGAAGGCCGAGCAGGTCGAGGGGGAGCAGGGGCAGGTGGAACCCCCTGCTTCTTTTCGGCCTTTAAAATCCCCCTCGAGGGCTCCTGCCTAAGGGATGAGGGAGCGGAATGAGGGACAAGGGCAAGCGAACGAGGGGAACGGGGGGACAAAACAGAACTTGTGGGCCCTTTCTTCGGCTCCCCTACTGGGCGGAGAGTGGCAAGCACAACTCCAGCCCAGTACGCCACGTTAACCAACTTTGCCTCCCCGGACTTCACTGCTTCGTTCAATTTTGCTACAACGGCTGTCCAAAAACGTGGCTGCTTAACAACTTCCGAGGAGGCATTGGGGAACTTCGAAAAGACCCATCTAACTAACAACTTTAATTCTGGTTTGGGCGCCTTGTGCCCACCAGTCAACAGTAAACCCTTAATATAATAATAAACCTCTTTTTGTTCCTTTCCCAAGCCTGCACCCATGGCACCTTTCTAGCAGCAAAAAAATTTTACTACTAGAAAGGGGGAAAGGAAACCGATGGCACTCCCCTCTCGCCCGGGGAAAACGCAAACAAAAACAACAAACCGCCACCAACAAGCCTTCGCCCTCCCACCGCCCCGAAGTCCGGGGGAAAGGTGTGAGGAACAGGGAATTAGGGTGGTGGGTCCGGCCCCCGCGTCCGGGGAGAGTCCGGCTCCCACGGGAAAGTTAAAACAACAAAATCTGGGTGACGGGGAAAAGGGTGGGAGGCAGGTCCCCAGAGCAGGGCCCGTACCCCTAGGGAAGCGTTTAAAAAGGCGAAGGGGGAAGCCCGGGAAGTCCCCAGGGAGAAGGGGCCCGGACTTACCAAACTCGTTGGGGCGGAAACACAAACCGAGGCGAGGGGGTCTTCGTTCCAGGAGTCGTCCCGAAGGGTGCCTGGGAGTCCCGACTCCAATCCCCAGGGAGCGCTGCCCTAAAACGGGCCTGCTACTACCTTGGGGTAGGCTGACGGCCAATAGGATTTGTAAGTCCCACTCCGAGGGGTCCGGTCCGTGGTCAGCTGTCCAGTTGTCTACTTCACAGGCCCCACGTTGGGCGCCAACCTGCGCGAGGGCGTATTTGGCCCGAGTGTCCGGCTAGCCGCTGTTACGAGGGAGGTGGCCGACACCCCCGGCGCATATACTTCCAGCCCCCCTTGGCGTCTTGGCCTCGGGCTGAGCTGGCTACGCGGAGCGGGCAGAAGCGCGACGGAACGAAGTCAGAGGTGACCACAAGCTGGGGGCTAACTCCGATTTATTGAAGGTTCGATGACAGGAACAGGTAGGGAGGGTGCCAACCAGCACGTGGCCAGGAATGAGGGGGGAGGTACAGTTTTAAAAACAAGGGGTGGAGAGAGGAGGGGAGCCCAACTAGCCAATTGGGGAAGGGTACAAACATAATTGGCAAAGGAGACGAACCAATAAATACAACATAAAGGAGGGGCCCCGGGACCACAGCCAACCACAGCCCCCAGAGAGGAGAAGATTCTGGAAACCTGGGAGGAGTGGGGGGTGATTGACTGGGCCCAGGGAGGAGGAAAAACTTACTTATAAGGAGTGTAAGGGAGGGGTGATTACATAACAAGGGGAGACTGGCAGTTGAGGGGGAAGGGGGTAACCAAGGAGACCAACAGTCAGGGGAGGCAGTGGCGGGAAAATCAGGGGAGGGAGGAACCATTTTACAGAAAATTGGGGGGAGAATACATAAAATGGGGAAATAACTGAGGAAATTAAACAACACACAACAACATTAACCCTGAATGCTTTTTGGACCTGCACAGAGTATTCACCAGATTGCCAATTTTAAAGGAACTTATAACAAAATCTATGGATACATAAGAAATCAGAAGACATTTTACACATGGTTACTAATTCTGTGTTAATTTATGTTGAACAGATACTGGTAATGGAATTTGCCAGCAGACTAGTGCCTTCTAAACCTTAGCAATGCCTTGGGGGACACAGGAGGAGAGAAATATTTCCAATTTTTTAATATTTTTCTGAATATTGGAAAGAATATGGAGGAAGCATTAAATAGTGAGTTTATGGAAGCCTATTAAAACTATTCAGTTTAAACAAACTTGAAAGAAGGCAAGAAAGAGCTGCAGAACCAAAGTAGAATCCCTGATCTCAGACTCTTAATAGAATCACACAGGTAAGGCAGAATAATGGCGGGATCAAAAGTAAGACTACATAGCCAACAAAAATTTTATTTCTAAATGGATACATTTCATACATGATCCTTGTAATCACGGCTGTGGATATCCCCACTTCTGCAAAGAAGGCTTTAACATGTTTCACCCTGCTTTGAACTGAGCTGGGTAAGGAGGAAGGAGGTCTAGTCCACCTGGCTCTGAAAATCTTCACTTTCTCTCACCAGCACTTAGTGTTTGTCTATCATGGCAACGGGAGTCAGGGTTTTAAGTTTGTCAGGTTACACCAATTATTTTTTTCCCTTCTCTCTCTGTCCCTTGGCTATCTGATCAAAGTGCTTCTACCAGCTGCAGTTCTGAGAGCAGCTCAAACACCAGCCTGACCTGGGAAGTGAGAGAGGCTGTTTCTCTTAGGCTCGCTGAGCCCAAGTCATCCCACTGTCATTAATAGCTGTAACAGAACTACCTCACACTGCTCAGCTGCATTTTGGGCAAGGGAGAACAGTGTGCCTTTGGCTGACTGTGATTCTTCAGTACAGGAGAGTGAAGACAGTAGGACAGGTAGGCACAAAGTAAGGCAAGAAAGAAAAGAGGGCAAGGTAGTCATAGAGAAGAAGAAAGTGGCAAGGGACAAGTGGGAAAAGAAGGGGAGTTCAGGAAAAGTAAAGATAAAAAGGAAGGAACTCAAGAAGGAGAAAAGGCGGAAAAATATGGAAGAAACGAAAATACTTATACATACAGAATAATTTCCCTTCTCACCCCCTTATAATTTTGTGATGTTTTTGGGGGGGAGGGGGGTTGGGGGCAGGGGTGGAGAGGAGGGCTGTTTTCCCCTCCTTGTTGCTCTTTTAAATCTTATTTTCTGTTTTTTTGTAATTTCTCTCCTAAATTAACTCCTTATCCATGTATTTAGAAGTCCTGAATCACAAATAAGAGCTCTTCCTCTAAGTGAATCCAACCTTAGATTGATAAAGCTTTTTGCATAGAAAATCTGCGTTTTGGTCAAGGCGTAAACATAGCTGCTTTTCCATTCAAATTTTCTCTCAGAATATGTGCTGCAGAAGACTAAAATATGATTAAGTGAGAAAAGCATCAGGTATTTGTTCTGTGCTGTACTGTTCAGGTGGATTGTATGAGGCAGTCACAGTCAAAGCATGTGGAAAGTATTAGCTTAATGCAATATCCCATAGTAGGTGCACCTGTCATGCAAGGCAGCATATTACCAGCCATTTAATCAATATTTTTGCAGCAACAGAATTTTTAAAGGCCATTACATAGAAATTTGGGGCAAGAAAGAACTGGCTGTGATGCATTTGCTAAAATGTTTTAAATTCTGATGGAATCCTACAGGCAGCCTAGATTGCAGCTTTTTGGACATAGAAGTTTAGATACAGGGAACAAAATCTTCACATGAAAGTCACACTAAACATCTCTAATCAGCCACTGTTTGTAATTAGGCAAACAACTAAGTATCTTTGTGCTGTTTCTCTCCATTGGCCTGTAAGCCTCAGTGGAAACTTTTTGTATTTATTGGGTAGTAAATCAACATTAATGCGGTTCAAGCAACAACACGTTTTCTAATTCTGCATTACAATTTCAAGGCAACTGCCTTTCAGGTAATACAATTCTGGGCTACTCTCCTACGGCAGCAGCACTGACTTGCAACCTGAATGCTAAAAGAAGAAAATGCCCCTTACAAGGTATGAAGATTTCTTTTCTTCTTTCTTCCTTTTTTTTTTCTTCCTACTAGTTAGAAAGAACAGTGAGATTCCATACTTCAAAAGTGAATTGTGGGGTGTTTTTTCAGTAGCCAATATATATAAAATTCCTGTAAGGAAACATTGATGCCTAAGTGATGATGATAACTCCAAAACCTTTTAAGGTCAGCTATCAGGAAGAATACTAATATATTTGAGGAAGTTCAGAGAAGAGCTGTGTGCATGATTAAAGGATTGGAAAGCATATCTTGCAATGAAAGAGTCCAGAAGGTCTATTTACTTATTTTATCAAAGAGGACATCAAAGGGCAACTCGATGACAGTCTCTGAGAAGATATTATGAGAACTACTTTTTGAAATGGATGCTTCTGTTTAGCAACCAGCAAAACTCAGTGAATGGAGGCCAACACATTGAAACTAATTATGAAACAGGTTTTGCTTTGATGCATTTTAGTAGAAAGAACTCAGGAAAGATAGCTAAATGGCTTCATTTCTACAGTAAACAAACTCAAAAAAAGGTGAAAGGATATAATAATGAAAAATAAGGTGGAATGAGACAATAATGGATTTGGCTATGTGTCAGAACAAAATAATGGATTTTTTATCCTGGGAAAGAAGCCCTGTGATTTAGAGTATAAACACTATTTCAAACCAAAATATTTCATGGAGAGCCTTATAGTTTGATGTACAGTGAAATTCAGATTAATCAAATGCAGTGCAGCACTCTTTTGTGGCCTTACTGTGAAACTGTGAATTTAACTGTGTGATCCTGTTGTCCTTTTTCCTTACTTCATACTCTTTGATACTAGGACTGTACTTTTTGTTCTCTTGCATCACATTAGTTCCTGAGCATGACAACAGTAAGCTTGTAAACATCTGATTTAACTGGGCTTGATTTGCCAGTGAAAGACTAGATGTATCTTTAAATTTTGTTTCTCCAGCATCTACTACACAGAAGCCACTTGGATGCTGCCACAGAATAAATTGATAAAAAATGATAGGTATTTGAAAAAATTGAAAGATTTTTACTGGATACATTAAAATTTACTTTTGCCTTTAGAATTATGTTTAGCATATGTCTGAAATTTAAAATGCAGTAACAGCTTTCCATCAAAATAAAAGGAGAAAGCTTTAAAAAATAATCCTACATAGATATTCAAATGTTTATTTTGTTAAAATAAAAGAGTCACTATAAATCAACATTTTAAAATTACCATTTCAAGAACCAATTAATAATTAACAATAGAAAAATGGAAATGAGGAATTGGAGAAAGGCTGCACTAGTGATATTTTTATGTATTTTTCTCAGTAAAAAAAAAAAGCCTGACTCAACATCCTAGAAAACTATCTAGGAAAAAAGAAAGGTACAACTGGGGAAAAGCTTTAACAGTTCAAGCAATAAGTTTGTGTCATAATTTAGATAACTCTGTAAGTGATTGAAAACTAAAACCTACAACTTTTTTTGTTTTAGTTAGAGGCTACATGGAAAAATAACCATTAATCCAAAAGGACTAATGCCATTTTCAAAGTTGGAGGGAGTAACAAAACAAAGCAATCAAACAGAAACTATTTTTTTTTGTTACTAGACTCAAGAATCAGAAGTAGACTTAGAGATAAAGACAAGCTAAAAGAAATGAAATAAAGGAAGCAACCCTAAAGGAAAGCAAGTTAATCAATATAGGCAGAAAATATTAAGACTAACAATGAGAAATGCCTAACAATACCATGAATGATTTATGACTGTTGCAGAGAACTGTTTTGACCATCAAAGGAACTTTTCTCTCCATAAGGCATGCCTTTTCTCTAATGGGATGCCTTTTGTACAAATACATGCCTTAAAGATATCCTATTAGTTACTCCATTTTTCCCCCTCAGAAATATATCTCCAACAGGCATTAAACATGGTCTTTCTGCCACTTACAGCTCTCTTACCAGATGTAAGAAACATGTCCCTGTTGTCCTCACATACCAGTCCTACTGTTCACAAATTCTAAAAGAGTGATGATCTGGTTGTAAAACATCTACAAGACAAACAGGAACCCATTTTTGAAGGCTCCCTTTTACTTGGTGGAGAGGTCAAACAGCTAACAGCCGTTTCTTACTGTAGCCTTTCCTTAGTACTGTATCTTGAAAGTGTTGAAGCACCAGGAAAAGGATTTGCCAAGTGATTCAATGACTAATCCAAAACACTTTTTTGAGGGGAGAATCACAGAATCACAGAATCACAGAAATTCTAGGTCGGAAGAGACCAAGTTGTCATTGTATGCAAAAGATAAAGAGTGTCTAGAAAAGTGAAAGGAAACCTTAGGAATACCTCAACTTCATTAAGAGTGGAATAATGTGTATCTTGGAGATGGAGAAGTATAACAGTTTGATAACAGAGTTTTAAATGTTAGTTCAGAAGCAGCTTCGACTGGTGCTGGATTGAAAAGGTGTCAATGTAGACCTGACCTGGTGTGACTGAAAACATCACTCTCAACCATCACTAGTGTTGGAGCAGTCACAAGAGCTATCTGACTCTTCATCAGGTCTAGGATTTTTTAGAAGTATATGTAGCAGGGATAAGTATCAGAATATGTGCTACATTAATGTTGGAGATCTTGCTTTTTGTTATTTCCTCTTTTTTTTTTGGTTTTTTTCTTTTTGAGGGAAGAATTTTCTCATTAAATATTGTGTATATTGCGCAAATTTCTCATTAGGCGTACAGAGTCTCACAATTTGCATTATGCAAGGGATTAACATTTTTTTTGTAATGATGATGCATTTCTAAAAATATTACTGGGACTTTTTTCTCTGTAACCATTATTTTTCTCAACATATGAATAATTCAGAAAGGGGAAAAAGAACAAAGCAGCAAACCAAATTCACATTTTTCTAACCCTTTACTTAGGCAAAGAAAATATTTTTTTCAATGAAAAGTAGATAATGAGACAAAAGCAAAGTAATTTTGGTCTTATTTAAAGATTCAAAATTTATTGTTACGCTGAAATTCCAATGAATACACTGAAGAGGATCAATGCTTTTTCATCTTTTTGCTTACCTTGTTTCCAACTTTTTACTACTGTTTTGTTAGCTTAATATAGAGATGGCTTGGAAAAAAGTTATGCATTACTGGATAGAATTTGATTTTCCATGCTCCATTTTTATTACCCCTCTAAAAGATAATGGATTTAAGAGACAATGCAAGTGTTTTGTACCTCTTTGTGTAATAAGCTACTTTGAACACCTGTTTTCATACATGGAAAAGTTGTCTGTTTCTACTATATTAAAAATATAGTGTATATAAAGAATAGATTACTGATTTTAAAGAATATTTCATGTTTAAAATCTCTCAGCAACAAAGTAATGAGTCACATAATAATAGTGTCAAACTCCGTTACGAACATGGGTCTGTCATTGTGTCCAAAGTATTTTATGTACAGTTTCTAAACACTAGTTGAACTGAAGAGGTGTGTCTTGGCCTGGAAAATGAAATTTTCTGTGCGACAGAAATTCTTAGTTTCAGTGAACTTCAAGTCACGCACACTACAGCTACTCAATAAGATACAAATATTCCCTACCTTAAGTACTCACTGAGGGAGATCTTCAGACTCTTCTGAAGAGTTCAGGGGATATGCATAACAAAACACATGCTCAAACTAACACAAGCTTTTGCAAGGCACTACTACCACCTAGATTTTGTATGAGAAAATGTGGATTTTATACATGCAGAACTTTGACACACATTGATTTTTAGAATGTGAAGTTCTTAAGGGACTAGTACTTAGTATAAAGGTTATAAGAAAGGCCTATACTGTCTTTCTATAGAGAGAGGCCTAACACTGTCTTTCTAAGAGAGGCCTCGCTCTATTTCTATAGAGTGAGCTGAAAAGAAGCTTTACCTTGACTTCCAAGCTATAAGAAAGATGAGGAATATGCAGGTGGAAAGAAAACTGTTTATTAGTGTTTGTAGTTTGGAGTCTGCTGTAGATTAATCAAGATGTAAATCTCCTGTGTTTGTTTACATACAGCTTACAATCTTCCTTCTTCTAGCATTAGTATTAAATGCCTTTAAGAAAGATTGAAAAGTACTTGTGTTGGTTAAAAAAAGGGCAAAACTAATGGAATAAGAGTGTTCTAGAGAAAAGATGCCTAGAAAAGCAAGAACAACTTATTAAAACTGACTTTTTGGTTCTCCACCAGAGTGTGCGCAGAAAAAATACAAATTTCAAAATGAAGTATTTCTACCTTTGCAGCTAATACAATACAATACAAGACATCCTCTTAGGGGTGCAATAATGCTGAGCAACAATAAAGTCACACAAACATGCAATGAATACAAATCTAAGGTAATAGCAAAATAATTTGTGCCACGTGGATGTAAGAAACACTGCTTTAAAACTCAACAACCAAAGACAATAGCAAGAAAAAAACAAGAACTGAAAAAAATCAGCTTGATGAATTGGGCTACAATAAAGTTCTTTTTTTCCCTCAACAGAGAATGTTGAGGGAAAAAACACTTTTCTTAACATCTTTCATGTTAAAGTAACAATATATTTATCCTCAGAAAAAATGGAAAAAATAGAATCTATTCCTTGAGGAGGATGTTTTCAATTAAATCCTATTGGTTTCTTTGGAGGCATTTTCAACAAAAAGTCTTTCAAATATAGCTAAAGGAGGAAAATGGCAAAAATCAATATTGAGGAAAGGGTGATGTGCACCTCAGTATTTCCATCTCTTCACAAATGTTTCTTGACTCAGTTTACCCACTCTTGTAAAATGACACATTGAGTATTTATATATGCCATATATATATTTGAGATATATATATACAGACTCCATAGAAATGCAGTCTGTTCATTCATTTCAAATTCCACGTGGAACCAGTTAAATTCAGCATCCACAGTTGCTTCTCAGCAACACAAATATATTATAAATCATATATATTTAATCCCAAAGAACATGAGATAATAAACAGCCCATGATCAAAAATCTCGAACGTGTCATCTCATCACAGTGAAAAGAATATTTCAGATGTACTGTGATAGCTTCAGCCTTTGTCCTACTGATAATAGTGACCTGCTATTAACATGAGACAGAATACCTGTTCACAGTGATGGAGGCTATTCTAGATCAACTTATTCTATCTCACATAACTCTGCATTAAAGAAAAGCCTAAAATACAACCTGATCAGAAACATGGATGATTCTTGTCCTATTAGTGCATTTTCTCACTTGGGCTGTCTTTGAAACAACCCCTTATAAAATTGTTTTAACACCATTTGCTTTCATGGCCAAATGTTTTTTTTGTTATATTCTACCCACCTAAGTACATAAATATGTATAGATGCATACCTTTACACACATCCCTGCTCAAAATTTATTAAACATACATGCACAAAGCATATGTGTTCATATACATACTTGCAAATACAGGGAGAAAGATGAAAACTTACTAATGCAGCTACCCAATTATCCTCTATGTACATGAATGAAATACATTCTCCTGTTAAGAAATTGGCATGAATATTTAAATAGCAGTAGCAGTTTTTGTCAGACCAAAGGCTCCAGTGAACTTCTAAAATTTTATACAGAACTATAGTATGTATTTCTTTAGTTTTACATGGCAATACATGATTGTGTACGTACACATATTCAAAATACATGGCATATTTTTAAGAGGATACTAGTATGTCACCCAAAGTGGGACTGGAGAGAAAATTGATTTGATTGTTCTCACTGCAGCCTCCAGGCCCTGAAGCAGGTGTGCAAATAAGGATTTAAACATAAAGCAATTTAAAACTGAACTCAGAAAAGAGCTAATTTGTAGGAAGGTGAAATTCCCTGTCAATTCTTATTTTACATCATCCCATTCTATTATTTTGTAATTATGTTGCATCATGTTGTTATGCTATTTGTTCAAATTACCCTTAAATTACAATCAAATATTATTAGTGGCACTTAGTACACTGCATGATGTATTTAACTGCCATTGTGTCAAACAAAATGATGTTGAATGAGTACTGTATTGAATATTTGTAGAAAATTACCTTTAGAATTTAATTTCCTGTATTTCCTGTTCTAGAGTTGGGCTTTTTTTTGTTTTGTTTAGGGGTTTTTTGTTTTTGTTTATTTGTTTGGTTTTGGTTGGGTTTTTGTTTGTCTTTTTTTTGTTTTCTTTTTTCTTTTTTTTTTCAGTTTGGAGACATAATTATCACAGGCTATAATCCAGAAGGCACAGACAACCTATATCTAAAAATGAAATATTTTTGACTCACAGGAAGAAAAATTTTTGAAAAGCTCAGGTCTAGTAATTCAAGTTTTTCAGGCAGGAAATTACAGCTGTCAGTTCTAAGTACCTGATTCTCATGAGAGTTTCACGGTGTGTACAGCCACCACATACAGGCATCCCCTTGAGGCAGAAATGGGGAAAATGTGGGCAAGAGAAACTATAGTTCTAATCTTGATTATTTCTCATTAGGCTTATATTCTAAACACCATATCTTCAGAAAAGACTCTGCTGTAGAAACATGCAAGTAGTTTTCTGAAATAATTATTTACAGTATTTATTTAGTTATAAAACTCTTTCAGACTCTTAGTCTGAAAAAATAAGCAAAATTCCTCTTGTTTACCTTCAGGTACACAGCCCAAAAGGTTTGCAGGCACGGTAAGATTATATGATTCTCCAGAAGTCAGAATTTCATAGATTTGTATCAGTTGTGGATTACTGTCTCTACTTCACTTTTCAGTAACAAATGCTTACCTTATTTACTTTGGTATAGCCTGCACTTCTATCTTATGACTGCTACCTTTTCTTGTTTCGTTCTTTTCATGCAGAATATTTTTGTTACCCTTATCTTTTCAATTTATTCAAAATAGTCAGAATACGAAACTATGGTATATTTTTTCTTAAAAATAGATAGAAGAGACAAAGTAGATCCATAGTCTTGGAAGTTCTGTATTCCATATGTGGAGTTTGAATGAATGTAAATTCTCCAGCTGTGTCAATTACTTAATAGTAGTTGTCAGCTAACATAGTATCTTTTTTTTTTACTATAAAGATGAAATTAGGGTTTGTAAAACATACAAATATACTTGCTATGCTTGGTGTCTATTAGTTGAGTTTTCATCAAAATTTTGGGAAAATACCATCCTTCCACACATATACTTTCATCATAAATACATTCAAGCAAATAAACAAACAAACAGAAAATGCTTAAAGAATAGAAGATTGCTCATATTTTTTAACAATATAAATCAGGAGAGTAAAATAAAAGTGAAAATGAAAGTTATAACCATGACTTACTGCTTGCTGTCAGATTAGACACATCATCAGAAATAAAAAATGGTTCCATTTTCTTCCCAGCCTTATTTTGTTTATTTATTCAACAGCTCATCTAAAATCTTCTGGGTATAGTTCAATTTCATATTTCTACAAGGAAAACCTTCCGAAGACTCTTTATTTGTCTGACTTCCTGATCTTATTTTTGTGTTATTTTTGTAATATTTTGCTTTCCAGTCCTCTATGTCACTGCCCAGTCTTTTTTACATTCCTAGATAGTCTCAGTCTGAACTAGCTGCAGCCACTCTCATTACTGGCTTGCAAAGTGATTCTTCAGACTCGGTAATAAGGACAACATCAGCAGCATACCTGATATTACAGAATTTGCTTCCTTTAATTTGAATTCCTCTGTTGTAACCCTCAGGATAAGTGTGCCTTACTATTTCAGTATAAAGCCTGAACACATGCAGTGGCATATCACAGCCCTGCTGAACTCCTTTCCAGATGCTAAACCTCTCTGCTGTACCTTTTGTTGTTGGAACTACTGCTTACTGCTCATATTAAATTTAGAGCCGTGAATAACCACATCTTAAAAATGTTAATTGAATACACATTTACGTACAAATTAAGTGGCAAAGCATAGAGAATACGTCATATACCACACAATTGTTTCATTGTTCAATCCTTTTCACTTCTCTTACTAACAATTAAATCTGGGTGGGGCCACTCCCGGCGCCGGTCCCGGCTGCAAGGTTGCTCTCAGGGACATGTGGGCTCCGCCGGGAAGGGGCCGCGGCTGCCCCGCTGGGAAGGGGCCAGGGCCGCAGCAGACACTAGCCTGGCCTGGCCCGGCCCCGCCAGACCGTGCAGGCCGCGCGGGGCCAGCCCGGTCACCACCCTGCTCGAAGACCGCCTGTTCAAAGGCCAGAAGCAAGAGAACTTCTCACGGGCGTGCCGGTCCTTAAGTGTGTTTTCACAGAGACGTATCCTGCTCTGTTAAGTGGTTTAACTAGGTCAATCTTTCAAATTAGCCAGCTGATTGGTTCCACCGGGTCCCCGCAGGGAACTACTTCATCGTTGACTCCCCATCCCAGCTAAAAACCGAACCTACGTTAAATCATGACAGCGACGCAAGATATTAGATAAGTAAGATAAGTACAAGATAAGTACCATCAGAAGGGATTTTGGGAGGCTAATAAAGAAAAGGCAAAGATTATGTTATGTATAGACATAGTCATAGCAGCTGTCCAAGACTGATTGTACTAATCTCTTCCAGATCTAAGTGGTCCTCCAAGTAAAATTTGAAAACATGATTTAGAAGAGAGATTCCGTCTCATTCCATCTTAACAACTATGTACCACAGTCTTCAGAAACAGGGACATCAATATAACCAGTATCTTCTTTACAGGGTTTTCTTTCTTTAAATCCACTGTTGTCCAGCTGAAAATAAAAATTTGGAATCACTATATAACAGTGTAGCTGGTCCAATCAGGCCACTTTAGAGGAAAGAGATAAAATGTGGAAGTCCATTACTAGAAACTTCTGTTTGATTTTGGTACCTATCTCTGCTGTCACATATAACCAACATTTTATTTTCCTCTGAAGCTCCTTCAAATTAGCTCTAAGAGATATACCAAATCTCATTTTGGAATTGTTAAGTAGAATGAATTCATCACATATTTTGGAAAGTTTTTTGCAGTGTGTAATTGACCTTAATAGTAAGACACTCCGTTTTATTTTGAAACTTCTCCAGAGAAAATTTCTCTAGTTTCTCTTCCAGCAATATAATAATGTTATTTTGTGCTTTTAATAAGAAGGTCTTGAAAAGAACAAAAGTACTAATTTGTTTTGCATGTGTAGGTCATAAAAGGGGAATATTGATGAATCTTCCCTTTATTAGCTCACATAGGTCAGAGTGTTAAAAATGCATTATTTTCCTAATATAGTGGTCGGTTCCATTATCTTTCGATTATACTTCCAGTGATTACCATAAACCTGAGGATAGAACTCTGGGTAAGTAATATCCCACCATTTTAACAGGCCGGACAATGTCTCTTCAATCAAATAATTGTTCATATGTAACCAAAACTGTGTTGCTCATTATCATCAGATAATAATTGAAAACATTTAACAACATTTAGTAGTCCATCAATATCTTCAGGTTAAAGAAATGAAGCTGTTGCACAAGCTACTTTCATTCTTCACAATCCCTAACATATAACTTAACTGATTTTCAAAAATAAATTCTCTGCTGCTAGGAAATTATTACAGTGTTGGCAAATTTCTGAATATCTCCAAATTAACTGTCTGGGTGTTCTGCTAATTTCATATAAGGGAAGCTTTTAAAATCATAATCTCATGCCAAATGCAACAAAGAGGTTCAGATACACAATAATAACAGAATTACTTATATTTGCGTCCTTTATAACCTAGTCAAGGCAAAGACAGACAACTTGTTTGACAAGACCTTTGTTCCTGGAAACCATGATGTTGTTATTTTACCTTTTAGAGTTTTATTAATTTTTTAGTCATTAAGTCACTTTTCCTTTTTTTTTTTTTTTTTGGTCTGGCTGAAGGACTTAGAGTCCCTTGAGGAGAGACCTTTTAGATATTGAAACAAAATTTGAAATGCACAACTCCTTTGGAATATGTTATTGAGTAATTTTGATTATTTTATTGTACAAACAATTTACCTGGGAATTGAGTATGACTGATAATTTTTACACTCTGTCTGACTGACTTGGTTTTCTAGGTGTATTCTATCACTGTAGCTTGACTTCACTAAACTTTCACCAGAGCTTCTTTCTATTTGTATCTCACCCTCGCATCATTTTAGTTTAGGTAGTTGATCTAGGAAAGCCAGTAAATGTAAGATTTTTGGACTTCAGCAAAGCTTTTGACACTGTTTCTCCCAGTATCCTCCTGGAAAAAATGTCCATCTCACATATGGGTAAACATGTAATGCAATGGGTGAGCAAGTGGGTGAGCTCATGGGTTGGGCACAAACTTGTAGTGAATCTGACTGGTGGCCTGTCAGTTTTTGGGTTACACAGGGCTCCATCCTCAGCTCAACTGTCTTCAATATCTTCATAAATTACTTGGATGCATGACTCAATTGAGCACTAAATAAGATCAAAGATGACAGAACATTGTGAGGAGCTGTAAACTCCCCTAGGCTAAGAGAGGCCCTACAGAGAGACCTCATCACATGTGAGCTGGGCACTGAACAGCCTCCCCAGAGGAGTGGTCACAGCACCAGCCTGACAGAGTTCAGGGTGCATTTGAACAATTCTTTCAGTCACATGGTGGAACTCTTGGGGACAGTGCTGTGCAGGGGCCAGGGGTCAGACTTGGTGATCCTGATGGGTCCCTCCAACTCAGGAGTTTGTATGATTCTCTGATTCTATGAGCATGAAAATGAGAAATATTTGCATACTTGGGTTTTTTTGGGGTATTTTTGTCATTTTGATGCAATCTTTTATTGATGTGGTCAGGACTGCTTCTAGCAGAACTTTCTACTACCCAGTAATTTCTACTTGGCAGTTTATTTTTCATTCTCTCCTGGTGGTGGACAAGCAAAAAATGCTTCAGCAAACATTTCTGTTAGAATTAATGGTATCACCTATCGGATAAATTCACAGAGAAATTTTCCTGCTCAGAGAGATATTTTCTTCCTCCACAGTATGATAGCTAAGCCACAGATATCTCTCTTCGATCATACAGCCATATTTTCAAATATATTTTAAAATCAGCGGGGTTGGCTGGAGATAGCTCAAGTGTCTGTAGCAGCAGAACGAAGTGCATTAGGATCACAAATCTTTGGGATATGCTAAGCTTAAGAATTAACTTGTGCCTTTATTTACACCATAAAAAATTCTGGCAATTTATACCTAACTGACTTGGTTTTTTGAAGACTATCCCTGACTATTTCTGAAGGTGATATTTGCCTGATTATTGCTGCAGCAGGGCATCATTTTTATCTGTGTTGGTTCCAGACAACACGATGATCTCAAGAAGTACCTACCGGGAAGAGACCACCTATTGATACAGAGTACTGCTGATTTTCTGAGAGAAAAGTGGGGTTTTTTTCAGGGTTAGACCAGGGATCTGGCCGCAGCAAGAGACATTTTTATTACACCATAAATAATATTACAAAAAGGATCTGATATTTTTATATCAGATATTTTGAGTCTAAAAATCCTTTTCTACCAGTGGATTTACAAATTAGAGGAGAGATAATGCTGTTGCCTACTAATGGCTAATTTTTGTTGGAAAATCTTTGGGTGAAATGAAAATAGAAGGAAAACCCTGATGTCTGGAAGAGAGAAAGGGAGAAAACACATACAAAAACAGTGTGGGTTTTTTTGTATATCAGAAAGTTAATTAGAGAATTTAGACACTGATATTTTTCAAATATGCAGTACAGAGTAATAACTTACAATTAGTTCCATTCAGCCTACATAATTGGCTTCTATTTCTTCCTTTTTTTTTTTTTTTTTTTTTAATATGCATGTGTAGTTGCGTGGTTTTGAGTGGTAGAGTCTGTATTTAACTGCATATTTACTACTATTTTGGTAGATTTTTATCTGATGCCTATACTCACATACATATGTATGTAATTATATTGGAAAGTATTGGTATTTTTCACTCTGTGCTGTTCTCATGCTTGCTTAGCTTAATGAAACAGGTCACATCTAGATACATGTCAACAAGTAGTCAGTTTTGAAAAATGAGCTTCAAAGATGCTCTGCAGACTTGCAGGGTTGGGGGTTGGGTGGTCTTGTCGGTTTGTTTGTTTCCGTTTGCACAGCAGTGTGCTACTTCCTTCTGAAATTTGCAATATTTGATCACCAAACAAGTTTTTGATCAAAATACTGTAGATTGTAGAAAGAATATATGTCTCGTGTTGGATGCTGGTCATTTTGTCTAGATAGTATTCTTTACTCATACGTTCTGGGTAAAAAAGCGTTCCATTATTGGAATTGATATTGTCAATACAAGTCTGAGCCTTTCTGAACCTTTCACTCCCAACAGAAGGACAATTACAATGGGAAGGCCAAAGACCATCTCTAAGTAGATTTTGACCACCACATGACTGACTGCATTTCACTATGCGCTTTGGGACTCCTGGGATTACAACACCACTGTCAGGGAAACGCATGTTTCCATTTTTGTGCAATGTTCTGGCGAAACTAAATAAGCAAAATATGAAATTCAAATCAAAATTTCTATTAATAGCAAGTAATTAATCACTGACTTGACTGAAATGTACAAACCATTCCTTACAAGCTTAGGCAGCTAGTGTTTTTAAAGGAAATGTTCATTTCCTTTGAAAGGTGATAGGATGATATCAATGGCTAAACAAATTGTGGTATTGAAATTTCAGTTTAAAAATTAATACCAAAATATCAAATAATTACCGATGTGAAGCTAGTCTACATCTGGAATGCTAATGAAGAATGTCTTTCTAAGGGATTGGTGGTGACAAATGGGTAGACAACATTTTTTTCCCTCTGCAGAACTTTGCAGGCAGCGTTCCAGTATGATTCATACCCATGACTTCAAGATAAAAAAGCTGGTAATTGTGACCAGAAGCCAGCTTGATTCATACAACTGCATAAATATGAACTAATTAGCACACAATGCAAAGCTTGAGACTTATGACACTTCAAACTGTCTTCTCCTTTGAGAGTTAATAAGTTGTATATTGACAGTGCCCTGGGATAGAGAGCATACTGTCAACAAATCATTAAGGTATGAGAGTATTGTTCCAGAAACATAGCATTTCTCCTGAAAATGGCAGGGGAATTTTTATTCTGGATCAGATTCGTGTCCTGTCAAAGTCTGTAATCATTGTAATGGCTAAATAATTCTGCACGAGGCTGAGTATCCACTCTGCAAGAAAAAAATCTTATGTGTCAGTGTCTTGACAGCAGAGGAAAGTGTATCCACTTGTTACAGAACAACTTATGCATAGAGATTTAATATCTGTGTTTGTAAATATTTTGTCTGTTAATTGCAGTTTATTTTCAATTTTGAGTGTTATTATTCAGGATATTGATGCTGTAGTTCTGTTTCTAGGCTAATAATCTCAGTTCCTTAGTTTCACTTGTACATGTAACTTACTCCTCAATAAGTAGGTATTTTGCAGCAGATGGACTTGCTATCTTTTAAAAAGTTGTAAGCTGGAAAATGTCAATGAGTTCTCTAGATTTTTTTTGTAACAGCTTGTTTTGAATGATGAAAATTTACCCAGATTTAACCAAAAAGAAAATTGTGTCCTAATTTTAACAAAATTAATTTAGATAGTAATAAATTTGCATTAGGATAGGCAATTTTTTTTAATGCAATTTTGTTTTCTTCCCCCAAGTCCTTCCTTAAAGGCTCAATCAGGGTAATAGGAAAATTACTTGAAAACACTTTATGACTGATGTCAAATTAGATAACTTTTGAAGGTTATTTTGAAATAAATGTGAATATGGAAATTGAAGTTGCATAAGCACCTCTTTTTTTGCTCCGCCACAGTGGACTTTATTAAGCATTTGGCTATGCCATGTGTTTATGAAAGGATTAAATCCACAAAACGAAAATATTTTAGTTGTCTAAGCAGTGGTTAGATCAGTCTTTAGACTTAATTTCTCCCCTCAAAAAAATCCAAGTAAACCAATAATCAGCTATTTATGGTTGTACCAGAAATAGGTAATATAACAAATAAAGCTGTAAGTCTTGTGAAATAATACATATTTCATACCACACTAGTAACAGTTATTTTCTTTTAAGGACTTTGCTGTAGGATCAGTGACTTTCCTGTCCTCTACTGAGTTTCTAATGCCATGAAAAAGGTAGTAATGTGATAAAAGTCATATAGTATTAGTGGCTTTCTATCATGTTGGTGAAGTGAATTTTTTATTGTATTAAAAAAACCAGAATTCCAATTGCCCTAGAAACTAGCAAAAATGACCAAGAAAGCTCTCATAAAAATCAAGAACCCTATATGTATAGAGACTAGAGTATGACTTCACTTTCTGTGCTTCTAATTGTTGTTGCTGGTTTGTGGGTTTTTTGTTTTTTGGGGTTTTTTTTTGTTTTTTTTTTGGAAGTACTCATTCTTATCTTGTGTTGCAGTAGTCAGTACCTTCTGGAATGATACCTGAACATGGGATTTTTTTCATTCAATAAAATTTATATCTTTAGGGTGTACTAATCACTGGCTGGTATGTTAATAAAGAAGTCACTTCCAGGTGAAAAAATACTCAAAAAAAAAAAAAAAGAATTTTGAGAATGAGTTGGTTGTAAAATGTTATCAGCTCTTTTAATAAGCATTTGGTTCAGGTCTGTAGAAAGTCCTTGTTTGTGGCACACACAACTGCTTGATATGGGGTTTTGTTTACATTGTACACAGCACATTGGTTATTTACGTGAGAAATACTGGGGATATTCACTCTGTAACAAAGTGTAACGAATACTGGAGGAAATATACAAAGCTTAAAATGTCATGGGTTTTTGTAACATAATTAATTAATATCTAGTCATCTATAATCTGATGTGTAGTATTCCCAGTTATATAAAATCACATAATCCAAACAATGCTGATGTCCAACAGAAGAAAGTTTTACTCAAGACTTTTCTTGTGTCAGGACATCATCACAGTGTGCTGTAAAGTTCCAATTTACCCATTTATTCTCATCCTCTGTATCCTGAATTTCATTTTGAAATGGAGAGTATCTCAGGAGGTGGATATGTTTGGTGACGTTTGTTGTAACACATAACATTCTATTTTTATTACAGAAGCTTCTTTTTTTCATTTACGTAGATTATGTTAATATTGACAGAATGCCTCTATGCAGATGTATCTTTGTGTATGCAAACATATGGGTAATGCATGCTGTAATATATAGTCCCGCAAACTTTGGCCTGTCTCTATTCTTCCTGTTTTGGCTGCGGATGTATTTCTATCAACTACCAGCTGGAAGCCTTCTGTTGTTCAGAAAGTTCCAAATTCCTGCTCATATGCACTCAAACCAGCTTGGAAGTGTGAGGAAAGAACACCTCTTGGGCTGTCAGAAATGAGTTTCCAGTTAGACTAATAACATTGCAAAATATGAGAATACAGGATGAAATTGTCATTGTTTTTTCAATCATTCCAATATAATAGCATTACTCTAAAAAAATCTGAAGTTTGCTGTGTTTAAAAAAACCAACACCACATGCTTCAGGACGTTGTATAGCATTTACTGCTAGAATTTTATGAATGAAAAGGAAAAAAAAGTCATAATTGCAAGCTCAGACATCTCTATACTCTCACTTCTACATGGCTTTCCCTTAGCCCCAGTGTTGCCTGCTGAGATGTTATCTCCATTTCAAGGGTCTGCAAGAGTCACACTTTCAGAAGCCCTTTACCTGGTAGTTCCTTATTCTTTGCCATACTGAAGTTTGGCACCAATCTTTTTCCAGTTTATTGCCACTCTCTCTTCATGCATTTTCACCTATGTTCCTCACTCCTGTCAGCAAAATTCTTTTGTCAACTTCTTGCTTTGTATGCGCTTTCTTGAGCCTTCTGTTCTTGAAACGTTTTGTCAGACAGACTCTCACAAGTTTTACTAGCCTAACAGCCTTGCAAACATTTCTTTGCATTCTTCAGCAATACTGTCATGATCACCTCTTTAGCTTGTTGCACATTGAGTGTTGGATTTCTATAAAAAGGAGCTGTGACAAGTTTCTTTAGACACGTTCCTTTACACTTTACAATTCTACAAAACGTGGTTCCAAGCGATCTTAGAAATTATTAGTTAATAGTAATACACCTGTGTTAATTCCTACAATATGATTTTTCAGCGTCTTCATATAACGTATATAAATCTTATACGTAACAGACTTTATTTGGCAAATCATATTTGCTACATTGAAATGCAAAGAAGCTGGTGTTAAAAGTCTGTTATTTATCTTGAATCTGAAATTGTTTCTCTTTACAAAAATGACTAAGTAGCAGGTTTTTTCTCTAAACCAGCAAGAGTACACAACATCAGAACGTATACCTACCTCTTTCTGAGAAATCTCTTTCAGAGCTAAAGTATGCAAAGTTATAGTTTTGCTATCAGAAGTATTCAATAGTGCAGAGTAGAAACAAATTACTATTGACATTCACAATACCTTTATATCTTCCACCTCCTAAACATTCAGCTTTGGAATTAAAATTTGAAAAAAATATTAAAACAATGCAAGCCTTTATGTCAATGCTGCACCTTAGCAATGCTCAGAAGGTGAAAAATTATTTGTGGAGCTGAATATAGAAACTTTTATTTAACATGCAGTGCTGTAATGGCTGATAGCCATAGTTCTATAAAACAGGAAGTAATAGATCCTGTTTCAGAAAGCAAGCAAGCATAAGCCATGGACACTTCAGTACATAAGAAGCCTATAGCTGTTTTTAAGAAAAAATAAAAGGATTTTTTATAGTTACAGAAACCTCCGAGACTAAAATTTTAGGGCGGGTATTATATCTTCAGTGCACTGTTGCTGATAAAAAAATGTTGCTTTGCTGTTTTAATGACAAAGTCTACTGCAAGAGAATTATGTAAGAGTACAATAAGATATGTAGTAGGAGTGAATTACTCTAATCTTTTGGTGTACGTAAGTTGTAGTGCATTCTTTCAATAATGACAGTACCATGAATTTATAACCAAGTTCATGGTATAAACTCTATAAAAAAATCAAGAGATAACTACATTCATGCAGCAATTTTCCTGTAGACCTGAAAAATTCTTTTTCTATTTCCAGTGGAATGGAAGCTGCAGAAGAAAAGTGTCAAATTAAGGGGAAAGAAGCCCCAAAATAAAACTGGTGAAATGTTAACAAAACCCCTTTGACTTGCCAAGTGTTCTCATACATTTCCTGAGGCATTATTTTCTTGATGTAAGGTGAAGGGTCTGACTTGGGCCAGCAATGGTTTATCAAGTATAATTTGTTTTCATACATTAGTCTCTCTAGTGACATACCAGCTATTTACATTTGCCATGTGAATTAAAAATGTAATGAGCATTTTTTGGGGGTTTGGAGTTGGCTGTATCACTTCAGAGCAGTTTTAGCATGGGCAGTACAAAAGGTCAGTCACCCTGGAGGCCCTAATGAGAAGAAGGACAAATGAGAGGAAACAGGAGTGTTCTGCAGCTTTACAGAGCAGCGCTGTGCTCTCCTCAACCAGGACAGTGCTGGAGCCATCCAAGAGAGGAGGGTCTCCTCTGCTGCCCTCCACTTCCACAACCCCATACCAAAGACTGTTGCCAACAGGCAGCAAATGAGCTCACCATTCAGGGGAAAGGAAAATAAATTTATGGCCAGTGGCTGCTGAAAAATTCCAGTCTGGTTTGCTGCTACAGGATTGTCCATTGTCCATATACATACGCTTCACTTGAGACATGAATTTCCAAACTGGAGACATTACTAAGTGCAACTCCTGGTCCTAGAAGACATATTCCAAAGAGAAATATTCCATTGTAGAAAGCCTGTATCCTTATGGACATTAAAGGGGTAAATACTATACCCTTTCAAGTGGGAAAGAAAGAAAAAAAATATTTTGAAGACAAATCCAAACAAAAAAAGTGGGATTATAAGAATATTTATTATTTTATTATAGCTTCCATGATCTACTGCATTCTTACTATATATGAAATGGGTCTGTATTACTTGCAATAACTTTTGGCATATATTTCTTTCACCTTAAATCATTCATTTTTGTTTTATAAATCAGCAGTCTGGGAAATAAATGCAAATATGTTTGTAAGAAATGTGCTGCTTGAAGACCACTGGCAAGTCTGCGGTTTGTGTTGACTACATATGAGTTAGGAGAATAAAGTTGAGATATGAGTTAGGAGGATAAAGTTCCCACAAATCATACTTACAGACTGCACAAAGAACCTGTCATGCAAGCTCCTGTGATGATAGAAAGGCATGAGAAACAACTATCAAATTGCTCTAAAATATTGGAAGTATTTATCCATTTTCATAATTTAAGAGTAACATTATCCTAATCAACAAAATATGTTGTAAGTAAGTAATAATAGTGAGCAGTAACTAAGAGGATTAGTTCTAAGTAATATTTCATGCTGAAGTTACCAACAATGAAATTTACTGTTTAATGAAATTTACCATTTTATTTAGGAAGAGGGCTAGATATGATTTTATTACTGAGCTCTCAACACTGTATCCTTTATGTTATTTTGAACTATATAGGTAGTTGAAACCAATGCTGTATGTAACCTTTTAAATATATATGGTTGTCTTACTCTTGCAATGAGTGGGGCTGTTTCTGCATTTACTTTTGTAACTTTCTCCACTAACTGTGCCCCACCAGAACACTGGTGTGCTAAATATAGTGTGTCTGAATATACAGGGAGTTAAGTTGCGCACTGGCTCAGAAAGTACAATTTTCAAGGATTATATTCATGGCATACGTAATACTGGTTTTGTAGAAGACTTGTAATTTAGTAACCTAAATTTACTATTAAACTTAGAAGCAAACTTCGTTATTAAATTTTTTTTTTAATGTTTTTTGTGGGAACCACTACTTTTGAAAAGCTGAATATGAGCTTTTGTTTTTTCATCTTTATTTTCCTTAGAAAATTTAGGATTTCAGCCATGTTGTTAACTGTTAGCTACTTTCGTTCAGGATGGATACCTACTACCTATTAACTACTGTCTGCAAACAATATAGAAAAAATAAAAGATTATATCTTTAGAATGTATCATATCTAAGCAATCTGATTTTGTCATACTAAAATATGGCCTAAAGACCTATTAAGAGTTGTGGAAAATACTGGAAAACAAATCTCACCAGGAAGGAGAGTACAAGTTGGCAACCAGAAAAAAACTGCAAACCTTTGGAGCAGGTGCACCAAGGAAGCTTGGTATATTGCCCATATTAAAAAAGTAAAGGCACAGAGTTCTTGTACTTAGGCTTTGTTTAGATAATACAGCTAAATAGAAAGTGAGTCAAAGGAATGGCCAAGCCAGTGACCAAAAGCTGAACTTTTTTTATTGATTTGAAAATACACAAAAATTTTTATATCTTTGCGTATGCTGGTGAAACTTGTAAACCTGTACATTCTTTGCATTTAAAACTAAAATCACTCCAAATTCCACACAATAATGAAATTAAATCAGTTGAAACTGTGTCAATTCCCCTCCCTCAAAGAAGAGTAACTTTGGAGAAAGAGATCAGAAAAGACTACCTCTTCTATCCTGGCATATTGATGGTCAATACAGCATACACAGGGACACCTATTGACAAAGATTCATATCAATGTAATACTACTGAAAATGCTTTCTAATACCATATATATGCACTTATCAACTGCAATTTTTGAACCTGATCCTGATGCAATGATCAATTAATCACACTTTTTGTGAATGTGGAATCATATTGAGTATGCTCAGACTTGCAGTGTAGTCTATGTTATTTGTGCTTCTGGGACCTCAGTTGTGACCAGACTTAGAGGGTAACTGCACTACGTGTGCATCTGGCAGCTTACTAGATTATAATGCCTAATTGGTTATTCTAAAATATTATCTGTAAAGTACTCCTGGGGATGTGGACATACAGATAATACATTGACTAAGAAGATGGAAGCCTAGATGCCTGTTGGTCTGCTGTATCTGCAGATAACCTGGAAAGTAAGGGTTTCTCCAATTCCTAAATTATTATGTGGCAGAAGTCATCCCCCACCATTCTGTCAATGATAAATGGTTCAGCTAGCAAGTCAAGTTTAATTGGATTTTTATTTTTATTTACGTAAAAACAGTTAAATCACCTTGCTGCCAAATCAATAACTGTCAATTTTTGATGTCAATTTCCTTGAAAAAGCCTCAAATTAAAATTCCACGTGTAATAGACATGTTGAGTAAACAGTGTTAACCACTTCACAGATCCATTATGTTAATATATTGCTCTTTCTGTGTTATCAGACAGAATGAAGTGAACTGAGAAGTTTTTCATATATTAACTGTAAATTAGACTTAGCTCAGCTAATAAAATTTTATTGTCACAGAACTGCTTTCCACTTCATGTGCATTTGGGAGATTGAAATGTAAATTATTGTAAGCTACCTCTGTCTCGTTATAGATGTCTGAACAAATGAAATTTACATGATTGAAAAAAATGAAAGTATTCTCTGTGGATACCAGAAGCTATCACTTTCCCCACCATACTAATAACATTTCAGAAGTAGAAAAAGAGAGAGAAAAGCAGCCCTTAATCTTCTTTGCAGGCTGCGCAATTCCACTTCAATTTATGAAGGTTTGCAGCAATTAATATTCCTCTGATTTGTTTCCATGTTGATTATGGAAGTTAATCAATACTCTGCTCTTCTCTAAAGTCATAATAATAATCCTAAAAAGATAGTTAAAAAGATGATACTGCTCTTCTGGTAAGGGGTTAAGACAAATTTGTATCTGTTCTTCCGCTGTTTTATTCTAGGCATGGTACTGGTGAAGTCAGCATGATCATGTACCAATGTGAGCCTTACTTTCTAAAAGAGTTGAGATTGTTTTGTGGGGAACACTTTAGAAAGAGTCCCACACACATTAGGACATCTCTAGTTACTGGATATTAATTATGGTAGTGAACTCCAACATAGTCCTTCGGTGAATACTATCACAAGGAATGGATGATATATTTTGTAATCAAACAAAGAAATTTGTAAAGAAACAAATTCACTGTAATGGACAAATCTTTCTAATTATAAAGATCTTACGCTATGCATACACACAAGCTATCTTGTTCCTGGCTCTGTTGACACTGTTTCTTCATGACCAGTATTCCATACTGGGCTTTTCAAGTAAAAAGTGATTTACCAGGGATGCAGCTGTAATGAGAATATTGTACACCCTGAACCTATTTCTTACCTGTAAAGGAGATTTTTTTTTCTAATAATGAGAATATTGAGCCAACTGGGCAATTTGCAAGTAAGGCAAAATACCTAGACTCTGCAACCATTTATGTCACAGTTTCTAGTAGTTACACTCTGAGACCTCAGGCTGCAATCTTAAACCCTGTGCAAGCTGTATAGGCTGTGCATCTAGGACAACTACCTAGACAGAAAGAAACAATGAACTAAGAGAAAAGTTACCAGTAACTAACTTGTTCAGGTTAAAGTTAGCTACAGCAAACTCAAGAGGTAATGCTGAGGATAGAAGAGTGTCTTAAATCCTTTTCTAGTGCATGGTCATACCCATCTGTGAATTAGCATTACATTTGCTGTCAAAAATAGATTGTAAATTAAATCTCCAAAAAGAAATTGCCACATATTCTGAGCTTGGTTTATTTATCCGGCTATCAAGCAAAGTCTGATTCAGTGACCTAATGGGCCGAACAAGCAGCACAAAACAGGCCTAAAATTGGGACTTGTTTATGAATTTTATTATGAAAATATGTTATAACTAAACTGTTATAATAACTCAAAGTACAGTGGAAAACAATATCTATGTGAGTACAGGAAACACCAAAGGCTAAGCTTCTCAGGTGTTCCAGATGAATACTTCTCATTGAATGTCAGTAAGAAACAAATGAGTTCTCCCAGCACAAAAGTTTGGTGTCTCAAAACTCTGCTTGGTGAATCACAGTTCTGCATTTACATGCTCCACAGACAGTGTAATTTCTGCTGCCTTAGCCTTTTTTTGGCTGTCATAATGAAGATATTGACAACATGTTTAATATTTACAACATAAAACACAATTTCTGATATCAGCGGCTGGGGGCTATGTACAAATCACAAATGGGATGGGACTGCTGAGGAACATGTCTTGAGCTGTTTTATTTTTCAGCATCAGTCTCATTACATGTTTATGACAATGAGAAGATGCCATCAGCTCACATCCTAGGCAGCAGACCAAGAACTTAAGGTTACAACTTACTGTAAAAGTTTTTTGACCAATCACACAAAGCAAAAACACATTGACAGTAGTTCTATCCCACCATTATAAGCACACGTATCTTTGGTTAAAACAATGCCTGCTTATTTTCAATACAATATCTACTTGTAAGCTTTAAAACACAACGCACAGAGCTCCATTATTAAGCTTAGAACTTCCTAATATCTTGCTAGATAAACTTTTCTGTAGCTTAGGGAGTTATTCTAGACAAGCATTAATACCCAGACTGTTGTTCTCTTTGTCCTTACTTTTCTACTGTTTGCGTAATTTTTCTGCTGACCAATCTCATGGTTACTGCTTAGCCCTAATCACAGTTCTGCTGTCTCTGAGGCCTGCCTTTTGCAGCTTTCCCAAAACTTTCTGATTTTATGGATTCCCAGATTCTTATACCAATGGAAAACCTCTCTAAGAAAATATGACTAGATAAATTCCAGACTACTTGGTGCTACTACTGAATAAGGGGAAGGGCTATGTGACCTTCATGATTTCCCTTAATGTGCTCAATATTTAAAGTAATATTTAAAAATCCTCATTCTTACATATTGGTTTGCAGATGGCATGCAGAGAAGTGTTTGATCTTTATATTTGTTGACTAGAAAACACCTGGCATTCCTTCCATCTCCTGTTTGGCTGAAGAAGTCAAGAGTCAGTTCATCTCCTCAGATTGCATTAAAAAAATAGAAAAATGTTGTATTTCCAATGAAACGTAATACTAAAATTTCCCTTCCTGATACAGTCACAAATTAATTTCTCCCATGAATCTCTGGTTCCAGGCACTCTCAAATATATTAATGAGATTATTCCTCATAGCTGAATGCAGAGTAGGGTATAGTATCTTTATGCCCATAAGTTAACTAGACTGTATTGTAAATACACCTTAAAAAATGTTGAAATTAAATTATTTAGCAGTAAACGATGCAGATCCCTAATTCACAATCTAGTAAAAGCTTTTTTTTTGCAGTAGATTTCATTGTATATTGAAATTTGATTATGGTATTCTAGTTTTCCTGACAATAATACCATTTTTCCAATATGCCTAAGGGGTTTTTTATTATTCTCCACAAAATTTCAGTTTTTTATGCATGTTTGTGGAGAAATCTGATAGTCTGTTTTGTGTCTGTGTTTTGTCCCAGAGGGAAAATAGAACTTGATACTTTTTTATTTATAACAGATATCATGATTATAAATATGTCATGACTCTCTGAATAACATGGAAGCTACTTTGAAAAGGTAAGAGCTGCAGCAGTGATCACAAAGTATATGAATAACTTGCAAGTTACATTTTGTCCCAGATAAAAATTGTTGGCCTGCAAGATAACTCAAATGTGACAAGCCATCTCATAGTGGGTTATTCTGGTGCCGTGGGCTAGTAGTTCTCTGGCATCTCCAAGCTGCCAAAACCATCGTACTTTAGAAATGAGATTTGACAAGATAAGCTGGATTTTTGACTGACAGCCATTTACTTTACAATGATAAAATCCACAGCAAACTTTCACAGAGTAGAAATCTTCTATACATTCTCCTGGAAATGTGTGGAGCTCCTCCCATGAGTAGGGTCACCTGCATCACAGTTACTTGCAGGGTTTCACTGAAGGAATCTGTGTCCATTATCATTGTTTCTGTGGTAAGTTACATTTGACTCCTAATCAATCCTATTCCTTTTGCTAGCTTTAATATAGGTACCTTGATATCATGAAGTGTACTATGTTATTCTGTAATCTAATAGTAGTTCTTTTTAATTTTATACTACATAGTTTTATGTAGTAAGTAGTTCTGATTAGGATCTTGTATCTGTTATCTTCTCTCTATTTAATAAATGATTAATTCCTATAAATCTGATTTGCCATCACTAGAACTTGCAGGAGAAAGTGATTTAAATACATCTTTATAACTTCCTTAAATTTAAACTGTTCCCAAAATCTGAGGCTAAGCGAGGTTTAACTTCTTTTATATCCCTTTCTGAGCAGGAGTTTAAATGCACAGAGGAGCTCTTTCTCTCTCTCAGACTCGGTGCCAGGGCTTTTTAATAAACTTTGTCTGAAGATTCCACTCTCCCTGAAAAAAAAAACTTGAATTTCCATCCTATTATACTTTGTAAAATCATCTACCATTTATAAGGTAAATCCAACAGAGGTATTAAATGTTTCCAAAGCAGAATAATAACATGTTTGCCATAGAATTAATTAATTTCATGCCACTTTAATTGATACAAACATGATGCTAAAAATAACAAGCCATCAGACTTCATGCTTCTGTATGAGGAAGCTCTCTCATAAATTCAATAGGGTGGGATGCAAACCTTTTCTGTGGGAGTTAGGAAGTTATTAAAACCTTAAGCCTACTCACCATAGGAAACTTTCCAAACACTATTTGATCCTAAAGATCACTGGCATTGCATGGGAGTATATCAAGAGAAACCCCTCTTCACCCTGAAAGGATCTGGTGACTATAGTTGCAAAAATCAATTTTATAGTATGAATATTGTACATTGGGCACCTTTGGCACATTCTGAGAAGAAAAACACTCACCAGTTGACTTCAGAAAATCTTTAACTGAAAAGTTACTCTAAATGCCTCAGAGCAATTAAAGGCAACTTGAAGAGATGTAGTAAGAAAACACAGAGGACTGTGTCGATACAATCCATTTCAACAGTAGCACAAAAGTGGACATTGCTACTCTTTGTGCCAACAGGACATCAAGGTATTAGCAGTGATAAGGGGTTTGGTAGTGCTTGTGGGACAAGGAACAACCCCACAAATCCTCCCCCTATTTTGCAGTGTCTCATTGCTGCCTTGAGACTGAGTCCTTTGAACAGGCAGTTCAATTGCTGCAGGACAGGTTTTTTCTACCTGCAGGGTACAGGCTACTACCGCACTCTACCAGCAGGGACAACAGCCCACACTCCCCAGAGTGAAGTCCTGCTCGCATCCTGTGGTTTATCAGGCTTACTTTGATGTCTAGACGAGGCAGAATCCGGTCTTACTAAGGATTGCACTTGCTTCTTGGTCTTTGGTTCATTTGTGGATTTCAAGTGAACAGTACATAAACCTGCAATTACTATGAGGCATTTTGAAGCGGAACGTGCATTTTTAGGAAATGCTTCACAGATCTTGGCAGTGATATACAGCAATGATATACATAGCTGCATGAGCTAAAAACACAGATGTAAAATGATATCAAAGCTGTGAAAAAAACTTAGAGTGAACTTTTTGTTTTGTTTAGGTTTGCTTTGCTTTGCTTAAAACAATAGGCTGAAAGAAACAGTTGGTCTTTTCAGGAGTTACAAGATTCCTCTGCATACATTTTATTGAAGTCCCATCAAACTTAAGTCCTATAAAAACCTAAATTTACTTTTGCAAGTTCATTATTATCTCAGTGTTTGGATACCCATTAATGTATCTGAAAGTTCAAATAGCATAAGGTGAAAGCTGGGTTGCTATTTTTGCTCGATTGGTTCATTAAAGCTATGTTCAAACAGTGGGACCTGCTTCCTGGCTCCCCTTAACAATGTCTTGGACAGTTGGTGCTTCCTCATGCTGAGAAAATGTCTTGCAACAGATACCACCAGGTGCAGGAAATCTGTAGGAGCAGTCAAGGTGGTTATCCTGGAAAGAAGGGACAACAGCCCACACTTCCCAGAGTGAAGTCCTGCTCTCACCATGCTGGGAGACAGAAATTTTAAAAAACTCCTCAACTATACTGGGGGACAGAAATTAAATAAATTTAAAAAGTTAAGTTGTTTTATCTGTACCTCTATCTTGCATGTAGCAGAGGAAGTGTTAGCACAGAACGAATATTTCTGTTCAACAAGATAAATCCCATCATTTTAATGAACCCTTCTACAGAGACAAAATAAGATACGAGATAACTCCTGCTTGTTCATTATGTTAATTAAAAAAGAGCACCTCTGACCTTGTGAAAACAAAGCTGATTAAAGCAAATGCAGTAAGTCAACTTAGAATTGTGAAATACAAATCATACAGAGCACATAGTGGACATTAAGTCAAAGTTGAACAGTCTTTTTAGAAAAAAGTGAATTTGGCTTTGGGCTTGCCGGTGACTTTTCCTGACTCTTATGTATTAAATACATAAAGGGTATGGAAATTCAAGAAGTGGGAATTCACTGAACAAGCACAAAAAAAAAAAAATCACTGCTCTATTAAAGTAAGCAGAGTGGAAAACCTTGCTCCACAAAAAAAGTATTTTAACTGGATTGTTCTCTTTGCAGGTATTTTTTTCCACTTAAACTATGACAAAAAACCATTCTACTTGAATGGGAATGGAGAAAGCAAGTTTTATTCTAATTATCTGATCATGGTATCTTTAGGGAAACCAAATTTTCTTTCTGCAGAATTTTGCCAGTTCCATAGCATTATGAATTTCTGGGAATTTCCTTTTCTTTTACTTTTATATTACTTCTGAAGATGCAGGGGGTTTTTTTTGGAAGGAGTGGATACTGAACGCCTCTTAGTTTTGCAGGTTAATCAAACTAGTTGTCTACAGCTGGAATTATTTCACAATACCTGTGAGTTTTATATTCTGCTTCTGACATACTGGATTTTTATTATATTAATTAGGATGTATCGCATGAATATATGGAAACAGATGACACACAACAAAATGACAGAGCTGTCTTCCTCAAACTGGGAATATAGACCCATGTGTTGAACAACAAAATTGTGCCTGTAATTGTAGCTCTATCACTATCAGCTGTTTTAGAGTACTTTAGCCACCACCAGGCTGTGTTGGACAAAGTCAAGTCTGTTTATGCCTTGATTCATTTTGAGGATGGAGCTTAGCTCAAGAAAATAACATTACATTTATATCCCTATCTGGCTGTGGACATGAGTAAAGAAATCACACTGATTTTATCAGCTTTGACAACAGCATTTTATTCTGTTGACTATAGAGCTTTGTTGATCTTCCTGTAGTACCTTGCAGGGATAAAGTTCTCTTTATCCTTTTTGAAGTGCGTAAGACTGGCAATTAGGTTCCAAGACCAACAATTCTACACAAAAAATTGCAGGGTGCAATGCCTTTTTTTATTTAATATTCCCATAATATATGGATATATAAAATTGATAAAGCTTTCATACTGTCTTTCATCTTTAACCAGAATTTGGTAACATTTGGTGGAAGCAGACAATCAAATCCTGCAATAAGACAGTAATTTTCAGTATACGTAATTATATATGTATATACAAATATACATATATAAATATTTAAGCTGAAAAGAGATGTATTTATATAAAAATATTTATATATATCTAAATATATATAAATATTTAGAGATAAATATTTTTATATATTTAGATATTATAAGGTATATCAATTATGCTATCATTACATATTATGTCCGCTATATGTACGTCCACTTTCAGAATCCTGGTCATAGAAAGAGACCTCAGACATATTACATACAGTAGTATGGTATTTTTCCCTCTGGTCATTCCTTCCCTAGCTCAGGTTTCATGGGTTTCATAGGCAGTTTTAAGTTTATTAAAGAAAAACAACAAAATCTACCAAAACAAAAAGAAAACCAAAGAAACTCCACCAAAAACCCAAACAAACAAACAAACAAACAAAACCTCAAACAAACAAAATAACAAACAAAACCATCAAATGCAAAGAAATGAACAATCAAACAAACCCAAACCCCCAAACCTCCAAAACAAACAAAAAAAAGCAAATCTCCCCCCACCGTCACAGAACCAGTAACTGAATATGCAATTATTAATAACCCTGCCTTCAGTGATTATGACACCTGCAGCTCCAGTGCGGTACAGTGGTTGGAAAAAGAGAAGTTTACTTCTGACTCTATATCTAGACATTTCAAGGACGAAAGGCAAACTGTTCTATTGGCATTGTTCCATGCCAGCCTAGTGTAGTCAATACACAAAGCTGGCATAGAAGCAGGACCTCAAAAACACTTCAGGATATGGAGATAAGGCTTTGTAAAATGGACTGGTGAGCTAACATGGAAGTAACATTTTATATTTCTTAAGACTTAATCTTTAAGATTATATCTTAGTGCTTATATTTAATTTTGAATTTCTTAAAAATATTTCTAAAACAATGATGAAGAATTGGTCATGGGAAAATGAAGGTTAAAACATCCCCTTTTTACATAAAATGTAGAGGGAGCTATTCAAAGTTTGATTATTTTTAAATAAAAGTCAATGAATTAATTGACTCATGATAAAATCGTTCCCATATTTTCATTGCTACATCAATGCAGTTTTGACTTGCGGATATTTGCCTGTTACAAGTATGTACAAATATATGTAGCTGACATCTCCTAATACACAGAATTGATCCCATGTTAAATATGGTATTTTAACCATGTTAAAACATTCAAGAATATTTCTGACAAAAATATTCCATTAAAATAAAAAGCTTTTAAAAAATGAAGGTTGATTTCATATGCACATAAATTCCAGAAGCAGTCTGAGAAAAATGTGGGGGTTTGATTTTTTGACCTTACTGATGTAATTAACACCTGAAAAGAGCAGCCAGTTGATGAAGATGGAAAAATCTTTTCTCTCTCCTGTTCAAGTTAAAGAAGTGTCATACACTGTCACAGCTTTTCCTGTGTAAGAAAGATGAATGAAAGTTGAAAATATCAATGGGACATGAGAGAGAATTTTATTTTGTTTTGATTTGGTTTTATTCCTCCTACCTCCATCCAAAAAAGCCCAAAACCAAAAAATGGCCAAACAAAAAAGCAAAATCCACACCCAACCCAAATCCCATTACAAAATATATTTGAAATATAAAAATTCCCAAGAAATTTTACCTTCAGGTCCAGAGAGCAGCCATAGAAATAAAGTGTACATATTAAAAATGGAGGACCAGCATAATTTTGTATAGGACATTTATGTAACCAAATCCTCTAAACCTCTGTTGCATTTTAGATTGTTGATATACCTGACATATATAAATAAACCCTATTTCTAGGTTTATAATAAGCAATTTGTTTTTTGAACAGCACATTGTTTTGTGACAGATAATGGCCATTGCTATTTTTCTGTAGCATTCACCAGTAGATCTGCAGAAAAATCAGTACATAGTGAATTTTCTAAAAACAAAAGATTTTCTGAGGGAGTTAAAAATTTGCAAATAATTTGTGCAAAATATAAGCAAACCATGTCAAACACTGAGCTATATCATTTGAACATTTCTAAACAAAGTGTTTTCCATTTTGGAGAGGTTGATGTATTTCCTTGTGAAACTTTAAAGTGGAGCTTTTGGTTTTATAACTTCATTACATTTCATTACTTATAAAGCACCATAATTTAAAGAAGATAATGTTAAAAATTTGGAATGCCATTTAGATTAAAAAGAACACATTAGGATTATTTGAAATAACATATATTACTTTTCAATTTAAACGCAGACATCAGATAGATTAAGCTTTCCATGTGCTGAGTTCATTTCTTCCCTGTTCCTTGTATTTGAATAAGAAAATGTTAACTACTTTGAAAATCCTTATCATGGACAGACTCATCACCACTGCACTCCAGAAACAAGTAAAACAATTAAAGCAATGCCACTGACTGTAGAAAAGGTAAAAAATAGTGGGAACAATCAGAGTAAAGAAGTGAGTTCATTATTTGAGATGTTTTTTATCAGATTATGAATAATGTATAAGTTGGAATTCACAAGGTCCTGTCATCAAAAACTTTGTGCAATAACACTGGGAAGGAACTCAGCAATCTCCATAGCAGAAGGAAAGAAGCTGATCTGTTATGTTTGTTCCTGTACCCACTTATCAAAAATTGCATTTCTTATCAGATTAACAAAAAAAACAAAAAACCCAAAACTTTTGTCTTTTCAGCAGGAAAGGAAATTCCAGCATAGTGAAGAAAGTGTTTTGAGTAAGTGGCAATATGGTGATGGTTGGGGCAGTACATGAGGACCCTGAAGACCTTATATGCCTGCTGTGGACAGGCCAGCAAACAGCCAGTGAAGAGGACAAGCAAACACTGCTGAAAAGAGGGGAAAAAAATAACTTCTGTAAAAAATGGGCTGAAAATGGAGCACAAAGGCAATCCCTGGACTAGTCCAGAAAGTCATCACTTGCAGAACAATAGAAAGAAAAACAGGTGCATAAACTCACAGGAGCACTATATGTGAGAGCAGCATACTGCAAATACTGAACAAAATTTTCAGCCCAGAAAAAAACCCCAAACCAAACAGTAATTTCAGTAATTTTCTTCTAACATTTTGAAACCTTGAGAGAACAGAATTTCCTTCATGCGATGCTCATGAGAGCCATGACAGAAACATGCCAGAAGAAAAAAAGGTTTGCCCTGAAAAATTAATACTTCTAATAAAAAGCAAAGTTGCTGCTTGAAGTTTCTTTGAATCCAATTTGGAAAAATATTGAGTTATCATATGAAAAAGTTCTCCTGTGTTTGGAATTTACATCCCACTCCCCATTAGTGCTATGGCAAGCATAGCACTAATCAACTCTCAATCTCTCTCAACCTGAGTTATGTCTCGTTGTCACAGTTATTTGGTCTATTTAATTCAGGGGCATAGACAAGTATGTGCAGATGGAATATCTGAGATTTTGTTTGTTGTGGGGTTTGGGGGAAAGTGGTTGGTTCTGCTAGATTTTGACTTAAGTTTTCAAAGAAGGAGAAGAAAGGAGGAATCCAATCACGAGAAATCTTTTCATATATTTATTGAATGCTTTTGTACTTAAAAAAGTTGCATGTAGGTACAGTCATATTCTGAAATGGAAGCTAAACAAAGTTTACTGCTGGATTTAGGTGTTCCCATTGGGCATGGATATTTTTTTTGTTTGTTTTGCTCTTCACTCTATATTCAGATTACTCAGGATTTCAATTTTTAATAAAAGTAAAAACAATGCCCTTATTTTTGTGAAGTGAAACACTGTGAGAGTAAATGAATGTGAATTTAATGTAAACCCAGGCAGAAATCTGCAGATGGATTTATTCACTGAAGTGGGCGCTGCCTTACCATTCTTTGGAGAGTCAGTTTTGAAGTTGCATAATAATTTTTCTGAACATTCCACTCTACTTCCTGGATATAAAGAGACAAAACTACAAAGGAAAAAAACGGAACAGCACTCAGAAAAGCAGTCAATGTCAGTAAAAAACAATAGAAGACAGAGAAAGAGACACGAAACAAAATCTGCTGGATCAAATTATAGAACATGCTGAATTGAATCAAAAAAGTCATTGAATCCAACTTCTGGCCCTGCATGGCATCCTCCCCAAGAGTCACACCATGTGTATGAGAGATTCCAAACAATTCTTGGACTCTGTCAGGCTTGGTGCTGTGACGACTGCCCTGGGGAGACTGTTCAAGTGCCCAAACACCCTATGGGTGAAAGCTCTTTTCTACCATCCAATGTAAACCTCCCCTGACACAGGTTCTTCCCTTGAGTCCTGTCAGTGGTCACCATAGAGCAGAGATCAGTGTCTGCCCCTCCTCTTCCACTCACAAGGAAGTTGCAGACTGTGATGAGGTGTCCCTTCAGTGTCCTCTTCTCCAGGCTGAACAGACCAAGTGACCTCAGCAGGCGCTCTTCATATAGTTTCACTTCCAGAACCTTCACCACCCTCATGTTTGTCCTTTGGCCACTCTCTAATAGCTTTGTGTCTTAATTGTGGAATCTAAAACTGCCCCCAGCACTTGAGGTAAGGCCACCCCACCACAGAGGAGAGCAGGATTGATGTCCTCCTGGACATGATTGGCCCTCCAGGCTGCCAGGGCACTGTAAATCTGCTCAGGAGAAAGTTATGCAATATTGAACATATATAAATTTCTGTAACTCTACATAATAGAAAACCCTTTCCACAAAATATGTTTGATGTCCTGGGTTAGTCGAAGAAAGGTAGTTGAAGCAAGTTGAAGGAAATTTAGAAAACTCCAGGAGGCACCTTCAGCTACCCTGACTTGAGTGAATTTGTTCTGAAGTCTTCAATAGTACTCCAAAAAACCAGAGCCTTGGTCAGAGAGGTAAAAATGGTATTTTGATTTTTACTATCACTTTCCCAGATGTAGTGCTGGAGCTTCTTTCCCACTACATCCTTTGAAACCTGCCCTTTTGGAGAAGCCAGTGATGCCTATCTGCTATCCACTGTGGCTTTGAGTTTTTTTCCTTTGTCAGCACAGCAGAGGCAAAGAATCATTGTCCATCACTCTAGTCTGTTTTAGTACACAGGCAAGGTTTTCTATTGTAAAGGTAAATCAGATAGAACATATTGTGAATCACTGCAGAAGTTTACTCTGGGTGCTGAGTATGTGCTCTATATTAGTATTTGTACTGACAATGGCAAGTGAAATTTCAGTTCTGTTTTGCTAAAACCAACTATTTTATTATTGTGATAAATAGGTATGATTCGTGCTGATAAAAATTGAAACAGTAATCAATATTGATACAGTAATTAATATTTGGGAATAACAAAAGAGTTAAAAAGTTGTAATGCCAAAGAAGAGAGGGAAAGGAGGGGCTCCACCCCCCCTTCCCAGCAGATGTTCTCAAAGACCACAAGAAAGAAGCTGAAGATATGGTTGCTAAAAATGACCAAAGAACCTGGTTGGGTCCAAGAAAATGCTAATTATAAGAGACTTATTGCCTTGATATGTAGATGCAGTGATACGTTAAGTCTTGGCTTACATTGTACTGGCTTGGTGCGCATGTGTAACCCAAAGGTGAATTAAAGGACAACGAAGAAGACTACAGAGCCTTCATCAGTGATGACCCCCAAAGACTTGTGTGACCACCAAACCGAGTGGTCGCACATGCGTGATAAAAGTGGTAATGAGGGCAGAGATAGAGATATGACAAACCGAAAATGAGAAGAGATAGTATTGAAACATAGCATATAAGAGGTGATTTTCACTTGGCAAGCTTGTACGTGAAGTGGCAAGGGTCATTGAACTCTGCCCTCCGTACCCCAAGGTATCTTTTGCTTATGCGCTATTATTAGAACCAAATTATCCCTTATTTATATATTTTCTAAACTATTTAATTAAAATTGCTGCTACCTTAAATATTGTTTAGTTTTTTTTATGATAAAATAATTGAGTAAACATAACATTATGCATCAGTGCATATGCTATCTTCTACAGCTAAAAGAAACTAAATGAGGGAATTGGTCTCTGTGATCCGCACTTGGTGAGCAGTGGAAGTTCTGTCATATACTGAGAATAAGTGAATTCTCTCTTAGTAACAGAAAGAAAAAAAAAAAAAAAAAAGAAAAATCTCTCTACTTAAAATGGTCCTACCCAACTTCTGCTGCTACATTGCAGTTCTCCTTATTTAATTATTTAAATGTTTAAATCAAAGTCGCATAAGGGGATATTTTCAGACTTGACATTAAGAAACATGTCTCTATTGAGAGGATTGTCAAACACTGGATCAGGCTTGTCAGTTTCTTGTTTAAGAAGCATTTTGACAATGTCCTTAGTAACACGCTCTAACTTTATTCATCCCTAACGTAGTCACTAAATGATCTACATACTCCTCTCCTCTCCTCTCCTCTCCTCTCCTCTCCTCTCCTCTCCTCTCCTCTCCTCTCCTCTCCTCTCCTCTCCTCTCCTCTCCTCTCCTCTCCTCTCCTCTCCTCTCCTCTCCTCTCCTCTCCTCTCCTCTCCTCTCCTCTCCTCTCCTCTCCTCTCCTCTCCTCTCCTCTCCTCTCCTCTCCTCTCCTCTCCTCTCCTCTCCTCTCCTCTCCTCTCCTCTCCTCTCCTCTCCTCTCCTCTCCTCTCCTCTCCTCTCCTCTCCTCTCCTCTCCTCTCCTCTCCTCTCCTCTCCTCTCCTCTCCTCTCCTCTCCTCTCCTCTCCTCTCCTCTCCTCTCCTCTCCTCTCCTCTCCTCTCCTCTCCTCTCCTCTCCTCTCCTCTCCTCTCCTCTCCTCTCCTCTCCTCTCCTCTCCTCTCCTCTCCTCTCCTCTCCTCTCCTCTCCTCTCCTCTCCTCTCCTCTCCTCTCCTCTCCTCTCCTCTCCTCTCCTCTCCTCTCCTCTCCTCTCCTCTCCTCTCCTCTCCTCTCCTCTCCTCTCCTCTCCTCTCCTCTCCTCTCCTCTCCTCTCCTCTCCTCTCCTCTCCTCTCCTCTCCTCTCCTCTCCCCTCCCCTCCCCTCCCCTCCCCTCCCCTCCCCTCCCCTCCCCTCCCCTCCCCTCCCCTCCCCTCCCCTCCCCTCCCCTCCCCTCCCCTCCCCTCCCCTCCCCTCCCCTCCCCTCCCCTCCCCTCCCCTCCCCTCCCCTCCCCTCCCCTCCCCTCCCCTCCCCTCCCCTCCCCTCCCCTCCTCCTATGAAGTTTTTTTCACAACATTTTCTCTGAGTGGCCTCTGAGGTAATATCCAAAATTAATTTCAAAGCCAAGTTCCTCTCTACTTACATATAAATTTAAACATATTTAGTATGAAGAATACAAGTCTTCAGATGTATCTAGCACATTGTAATAACTTTCTTTTGGAATTAAAATCTATCTATCTATCTATCTATCTATCTATCTATCTATCTATCTATCTATCTATCTAGATAGATAGATAGATAGATAGATAGACAGATAGATAGACAAACACATTTTAAATTGCATATTATTACAAGCCCATGTATTCTAGTTTCATTGAAAGTATTGGCTTATTAAGATAATTTCATGATTTATGAATTTGAAAGATAACAAAGCAGAAGTGAGTGTTCAGCCAATCACAGATGCTCTGATGCTCCATATGTAGCAAATCAGAGATTTAACTCGAAACAGCAAATGAAGAAAGATTTTTATTAAACAAAATATCAGTTACTGATTTTTTTAAGAAAAAAAATATTGACACCTAAAAAATTAGTGAGAACACAATAGTGACTAATTTCTACATTATCTTTTTTTTTTAAATAAAAGACAAAAGCCTCCTGCTCAAAAGTATTATGCATTGATACACTTACCCGTCAAAAGTAAAGAAATTGGAAAAGAAGCCCCTGAAATATTGGAATGTTCTGCAAATACAAATTACTTTGATTTTAATGAACTCTAACTTGTGTAGCAGTATTCAAAGCACATGTGCATCAGACATTGGCTCCCATTAACACTTGATTAAAGTCATTAGAAAGGCTTGTTTGGAAGGGAAATCATGCCATTCTAACTCCCCTGCCATGGGCAGGAAACCTTCCACTAGACCAGGTGGTTCCAAGTCCCATCCAGCCTGGCCTTGAGCACTTCCAAGGATGGGGCAGCCACAATTTCTCTGACAACCTCTTTCAGTGCCTCACCACCCACACAGTACAGAAGTGTCTGGCTATGTTGACTTAAAGAAATGTTTCAATGACTCTCAAGGACAGGGAATTTACAGAATAGTTTTACTCCTTCCTCATTTTTTCCTGTAGTTACTACATCTTACAAGGCAAACTCAACTCTTTCCACTTCCTTTCCTTTGCATTTCCTTTATAGAAACTCTTTCAAAATAATTTGAGGCACTGCATTGCAATGAAATTAAAGAGAGGGGGAAAGGTAAGTGTGAGCTGAATGTATAAATCAGTAGTGCTTACATATTTATCACCTGCATCTGGTTAATTCTTGAACTATAACTCTTATTCAGCCCAGTCATAGTCACCTGGTCAATTTCCTCTCTGGAGCAATGATTTCATGGAACAATTAAGAGTAGCTTTGCAGATCAGGTAGTAGAAGCAATTCTGTGCCTAAGCCACACAGAAAAAGATTCAGAAAAGATCTAAGACATCTAGGAAAGATTTCGGGCTAAAAACTGGCACACTGGCTTAGAGATTGGTTATGACATAAGAGCAGAGCTGACAAGAATGATATTCTAAAGAGCATAATGACATTGTGAAAAAACCTGAAGTTTAAGAGCACAAAGATTTAGTTTCCTGTAGCTCATAATATAGTGGAATGAGCTAAAGAAGTGATCCAATCTGATCAGTGGAATGGTCAAGACAGATGATCTTGACAACTGTTAATTAAATAGATGTGTCATTAAAAGAGAAAGGATCTGATGTGGGTTTTGCTGAGCTGGTTGATGAGCTTGAAAGAATTTTGTTCAGTGTAAGTTATAAATGAAAATGCAAGTGGTTTTCAATGAATAATTTTAGAACACACATCAATTCCATCAACATGCATAAAATGTCACACACTCAATTGAAGATATTTAAAACTGGTTTTATGAATTAAAATGTATGTATTTGGTATCATATGACTCAAAGTTATTTCAGAACATTTGTTCCTTTATTAGTAATCAGCAGTCTCCCCTCTCAAAGGTTCAAATGTAAGTGAACCCTGTACCACCAGGACAATTTAATATACAGAAAAAGCATAGTTTAAATATTTGTGCAGTTGAAATTTACATATTTGAAAGACCGTGGAAATATTAATTTATATTTAGCTAGGTCTTTTATTGATGTTTTGTAAGCTTTTAAAGCTTTTTCTTCTTTTAATGTCATATGTCAAAGGCTTACATTCTCTGAAGTCAATGGACCCGATCCTAAGTTAATGGCGTAATTCTCATTTAACCAGTGGGATCTGGTTAGAGTCAAATGGGATCATAATGCAAATTTATGACAGCAGAATATGAGCTTTAATTATCTCAAGAATGTTAATTTGTAGCTCATGTAACTCCTATCCCCACCCCCACTCCCTATTCCCTGAGCAGTGTTTTAGTGCACTTAGAAGCATTTTGTCACCTCCTTCTTACTCCAAAGCAGCTCTCCTATTTCAGGAGTGAACTTCTTAGTAATTGTTCAGATTGTTCCCTGAAAGGGAGAGGTTAACTCTTGCAGACTGATGTAGTACTTTACCTCAAACAGGAGTGCTAAGACAACTAAGATTTAGAGAATAAAAAAAAAAAAAACAAAAAACTGGAGCAGAATAAATTGAAGGGAGATTCCTGTAATTATTTGCCAGCTGGCCGTCTTGAGCACAGCTTTTTCACTAGACAGACACCATTTGTGGCCATGTGTTCATGCCCAGCCATCCTCACGGTGCAGTTTTCTGTGCTGGCAGGGATAAGAAGGAAGAAAACATGCCAGGAAAATACTTTCTGGGTTATGGGGAAATAGAGATTTGGCATCTCCTGGTAACTAATACACATCTTTATAAAGAAGGTTGTTCCTATGTGGGAATTTACATATGAGACAAATGTTAAAGGACATGACTAGGGCATGATTCTGGTTTACACTGTCATTAATGTCAGGAGAGAAGTTGCCTACTGATTCACAGAAGCATCTTCTCGTCTGTGGAGGAGTAGAGCTCTGTGTCAGGAGCTTCTCTGATTTTTCTCTCACATCCCCCCCGTGCAGCTGAGAGCTTGCTGGAGGCACACCTGTTACTAGCTGATAAGGACATTTCAGCTTGGGGTGGCTGCTGACAGGATGTGTAAAACTTATCCTGTATAGTGAAGCTGCATGTAAAAGTTGTCACTAAAGGATTAGTGGGAGTGCTTTTTTCAGTGTTTGATTTTTTTGTTGTTGTTGTTTTTTCTCGTCTCACAGTTAAAGAGGAGCCTCACATATTATGCTGGTGTTTCCAGCATTTGGAGTGACTCCTTGACATCTAACATTATAAGGGATCCTTGTGGTTATGTAAGTTGGCCACTCAATCTCTGGACATTGTGGTGAATATGGCCTCAAACTGGTGAGCAGGTCACTGCATAAATTTGCAGTCTTTGCTAGACATCTGTGAATGTGCTGTAGAAGTCCTCAGGGTAGAAATGCTGGCATCAGTCCACTTGGAAAGACTCTTTAAATAAAAACAGCACATAAGAGAAAGAGAAGGTTATTCTACTTCCTTTGTAATTGGTATGGGCTCAAGGCTGTAATATCTACAGTGCAGAGAGTGATTGAAAAGCTGTTTGAGGGAAAATAACTGAAGACCATAATGCAGCATTGTTGAATAGTTATGAAACACATCTTAGATTTAGCCATAAAAATAATCTATTCAGTTTATAACAGAGCTTTATGCAAAGCTGTTCTCTTCCATGCCTTCAGTTGGTTTGCTTAATCTTCTACAAACCCTTATATGTATCCCAAATGTACAGCAACTTCTTTGCCTGCCTGCCATTTTACATCAAAAAAATACTGTAAAAACAAGTTGTCATTAGTGATCACTTCAGCTACACAGTGCAAGATGAAGAAAAAAAAATAGCTGAAAGATAGAAACAAGTATTTTAAATAAAATCAAACAAAGAATATAAAGTATGTATGCATCATGAGAGAAATGAGCTGTTGAATGATGAAAAAAAGATATGTGAATTATAAGTATAATTTAATTTTTTACATGCATTTTATTAGAATCCTGTGAGTTAAATTATATAAAGTTAGATGAAATAAATCAGTTGGAAAAATTAGTCAAAAGAAGCACTCATTAAGCAGCAATGGTTACTGTAGTACCCTATATGTTCCAGGTAAGAAAGGAGCACTTGTATAATTGAATTCCCTTGAGGAAATATGGTAGAAAGAAATTTTCTAAAAGGACCCCATTAGATAAAGGTATAAGACTGAACAGTTAGTCTTCTTTCTCTTCTTGGAGAAAAAATGACCAAATGTCTGAATATCAAAGGTGCTGAGAAACCAACCCAAGTAAACTGTATGAGAAAGAGATTTCAAATTAGTTTTAACCCTGATGGAGACAAAAAAATGAAAAGTTCTAGAGAGTATCTAAATTACTCTAATTCCTGCCTTGATTTGATAGAACAAATTTCAAGGCTCATCAACACTCAGGCACTTGACTATTCACCCATTCTCATAGCAGTGGTTTTGCCATATCCAGAATCTCACTGTTTTTGCATGTGGAAATTCTGTCAGGAAAAGGTTGTGATGCCCCTGTATCTGAAAGAAATACAAAAGTAAAAAGATGCTCAGAAATTCGCGTGTATGTGTGCTAATATATGTATATGATAATATGCCCCATGGAAATGAAGGTCTTGCAATAAAGGAAGATCTTATTTGTAGAGCCCTGAATCAGGATCTTAATTCGGGGGCAAATCTTCATAAGGTTTCCAACTCAATTGTGCTGAGATGACAAATGCTTATATGGCATGCATAAAGTAGTCATTTCAAGCAGAACTGCCTGCAGAAATCACTTAAAAAGACTAAAAATCAGGTATTAATTAGTTAAAAAACTTTTCCTTCATGCCCTGGTTTGTTGTTTACTTCTTAATATTCTATTATTTTCCCCTAGAAGTCTGCAGAGCCTTTTAGTTCTGAGGAGGCTGTAATCTGATTTTAAGACTCTTCCAATGGGACACCTGATAAAACCCCAGCCCCAGGTCTGTGTCCTCTCTCTGCTTTCTCGGCTCTCTGGGCTTTGCTCGGGCTCCCGGGCCTCGGGCTCCTGCCCGCCCCGGCACAGGGTGTGTGAGGGGGAAACAAAATGGACTCTGGTACTAAACAATGAAGAGACTTGTCTCTGTTTTCCCTGCTGTCGAGTTGTGGCCTCCCTGGACACAAGAGCACACAGTAGCTACACCACCACGCACTGCTACAGAAGTCTGTTGTTGAGACATGATGGCAAATGAAGTCAACAACTATTTTCTTTCTTCAGGGCCAAACTCAGTTTTGAGAAACATATAAAATACACTAGATTCAGAATAATCATTCTCACTTGTGTCAAAATAGCATTTTAATTACTAGAGTGCATGGGATCTTTAGCAGCAAGGAGAACAAATCCTGCATAAAGAACCAATGGTGACAAATCACTCTTCATTTTTGTCAAATTGAGTAGCGCAATGCGCAATATAGCACTCGAAGGAGACAGTGACGATGAAGGAACCCATATGGCAAACTTCTCTTTCCTGTAATTTTTACCAATTGCTTGAAGAACTTTGAAACTCTACTCTGAATGTAAATTCTGTGCCATCATGTATTAGGGATCTTTCCAGCTGAACTGCACTTTCAATGCTAATGAATGGAAAAAGAAAATTTTCTCATCTGTAAATCAGTTTCAAGAAATTTAGGTATAGAACAATATGTATATGAGAAATGTGTAAAAACTAGGTTTCACCATCTGCTTACGAAAACGTTGAAAAAGACTCATATTTTAGGAAATTTATACCAGTTTTCAAAATGCGCTGTCAAATTTTCTTCCAGTAAGAGCAGAAATGCTGTGACAGGCAGCAGAACAGTAGGCAAATTTTAGCAAAATTATTCTGATTTTGTAGAATGATGTGATAGAGTTTGTTGGTATCTTTCCTCAAAACTATTTATTGATGCTTCCCTTCCTCTGAAATATGATGCCTATCACTGTAAATTTTATATTCCTTGTAGTGATGGAGGCAGGTATGCAATGTAAAAGAAAAACTCAACAAATCAGTCTTTATGCAACAAGAGATATTACAGGAGACAAAATGTAAATTATGTATAGTATTTATTTGCTAAGAAATTGAATTAATTTAACAATATTTTAATTTAACAATATTTTAGTTCCACTCCACAAGTTAATTTAACAATATTTTAATTCCATTCCACAAGCTAATTTAACAATATTTTAACTTGAACTTTACTTTGACTTTAGCAATATTTTAACTTGTTAATTGCCATTGCATAAAAAAGTTGGGAATCATGTAACTTCTTAGAAAAAAAATCCTGTCTATAGCTTATCTCAAGATGAAAATATCGATTCTACAAGCCCCTGGTTTTCAATTAGTTACGTTCTCTTCTCTAATGTGTTAGGAAAAGAATAGCACTTGTGAGATGGAGAACACTTGAATGTAATGGGAATGTAAAGTGGCTAATATAAGCCTTTGAGGAAAGAAAGGTTTACACCTAACCATAACAGGAATTTGACTGACAAAAAAGGATCAGGAAGGGTTTGCTTCCCAGTTTTGCTCTGTCTCAAAGCTGGCCTCTGCTCTGAGACCAGTCCCTTTCCTTCTGACTGGTATGGCTCCTTGGCTGGTGTTCCACTTGTGTGAAAAAGATGAGGATCTCATTATCACATGAGGATCTGATTATGGCACTGGTGGTTGGTGACAAAAACTGCATGATGTACTACACTGGCTTATAAAGGCACCAAAGAAAGTGTGCTCACCAGGGGCGTCCGGCCTGAAGAGAATCATACATACAGAAATATAATGAAGCTTCCAATCTCAGGAGAATGAATTTTAAAAAATTAAAATTGTGAAGCCAACAGGGAAGTAGACATCAATTTTACACTCTATGTGGAAATAGTTACTTGAAACTGATTTTTGGCAGACATAGGTTCCTACAAAATTCATAAACTTGTATCCATGTATTATCTTCAGTTTTAAAACTTTGCTAACATGCATTCAGTGTTTGGACTTTTTGCATTCATCAACTATTAAAGAACTTTCAAATTATATCTCTCAAGGATTTGAGAAATGTGCAGATGAATCTAGGTTTTCCTATTATATTTAAAATTAAATAAATGTTAAATGAAATAGAGAGGGCTTTTCATAAAACACCAGGTATAGCTAGTCCAAGTCCGAATAAAATATCACCTCACATCTAAACAAAATTGATTTGGAGTAGACATAATAGCTAGAATTTTTATGCTCTACATAAATTCAAATTAAATGAAGAGGTTTCTAGCAAAGTTCGAGGAAAAATAAAAATGTGAAAAGTGCAAGTTGGATATATTAACTATTACTGTATAAATGAATTTGATTGTTCCTACTTATGTTAAGATATTCCTTTTTATCTTAAGATATTATTTCTTCTCTTCTACTTTATATTTTCATTACTGGTTTTCTTAATGTATTGAACTTTGAAGAACTTTTGTGAGACTAAATCAATGTTTATGTAAAACTTCTGTTGTTCCTGCTTCTCCTCTTATTTCTTTTAATTTGAGAGATTGTTGTGAATCTTTTTATTTAGGCATTATTTATTAGGCATCATTTGTTACTTGGAAATTCCACATAGATTTGCATCAGAAAGTTCTGATGTGCAAAGAATACTCTGGAAATACATATCTAACACTGGATTTACATCTCATACTTTTGAGTCAGATGCTGTATTTCACCACAGATGTATTTTATAGACTTTCTGAAAGTATGTGACACAGTCATATTTGTATTTTTGAAGGATGCAGAAAACACCTCCAATATTTTCAGATTAATTGTTCTTCTATTCAAATTCACAATATTTCTATATAACAATTTGAATATTATCTTTCCTTGTCTATTAGATTTCAGTTTGAGACCATATATTATTCTTTGCTAAGCTTGAGAAGTGCTATTTAATATTTTTGGCATGTTCTGATTTACAGATTTATCCATTTAGAGTAGTGGGTAATGGATAGTAAGAATCAACTGTACAATATAATATTAAGAATATTATATTAAGAAAATAATCCAGGGTCTCATAATCCTTTAAAAACCATTGTATTGAGGTAATAATATGATGAATATAATGAATATTGTGAAGACTATCCAATACAAAGTCCTTAAAACTGCTATATTAAATATTCAATTACTTCTCTAAGTCAAAGTAAGAATGGAAAATATGAAATCATTGAAAAAAATCTGTTATTCCTATATGAAGAAAATTAGTAATTTTCATAACAGAAAATATAGTTCAGAATGAAGCTGATCACCTGATAAGTGAAATGTGGCCCAAAATTTTCTAAAAGAAATGTTGCAAGTATTTATTTGTCCACATTGAGGTATGGTGTAGTGGACCTGAGCTTTGATCTACCTCATTTATGTTTAGACATGTAACTGCGTTGTATAAATTAGCAGTTTAATTACCATTCCTCCTTTCTAACCTCACTTGAAAGTATTAGACTCATCTACAAAGCAAGAAGAATTCTGAGTAGCCTGTACTCTGCAAAGGCAAATGGAGTCGTCAGTCTCCTTCATGCAGATATTTCAGCCATGTGCATAAGCATAGATTGGAGGGAATCTGGATTTTTAGTTATAGAACAGTCTGTAAAATCTCCCACAAATCTGTTATTTTCTTTTCCTATATAAGCAGATTGTCAGCTTCAATAACTAGAGGTGAAAATATGCAATTGAATTTTGGAAAGTTTAGGTCCTTGACAATTGCCATTTTGATCACAAGCCTCTAAGGAGTGCAAGAGAAGTTTTCATTTCCACAGGAAAAGAAAAAGACATACTAGAATATGTTCAATTTATAAAATAAATGAATGTACAGAATTTTTTACTAAAATTGAATGATGAAGAATGCAGATAAAAAGAAATGTAGTAATGTAAAAAACATAGTATTTTTTTCATATGGATAATATTTATTTAGCAGTATATTCAGTTACACATGGCAGTTCTACTTTCAGTAATATTTCAACCTTAATGAACAAAAGTGTCTTTTCCTTATCTTGTAGGAACACATTGTTTTACTGGTTCAATCATTGAAATTATAAGAATGTAAATTAGAAGAAGGGAAATTTTGAGAGGTCATAAGAGATAAAATAACCAAATACCTTGAGATTTGAAAAATCTTGTTCTTTCCTCTATGCAGTTCACCCATCTTGATAAACTTATGTAAAAAGCAATTCTTGTTTGCAGAAATGCAACTTTTATTTCTAGATTACTGTCTATAAATGAAATGTAGTAGTCATTAATTGCAGACTTAGAGGTTGGGAAATAGCAGTATACTAAGATAAAAAATGAGAATTCACTTTTTCTGTCAATGATAGGTAGACATTTTCAAACGTAAAGTGAAATGTCTGTCTTTTTTCCTCATTTTTTACCAGTTAAAAAATACTCTCAGTAGTAAGAACTGTGTGTATTTTTACCTGTTAAACTAAGTTTTACTTGTGATGCATAATTAAAATAAAAGATGCACAAGAAGTGACTGTACAGAGATTAGGTAGACTTAATATAAATTCTCATAAACAAGTCTATTTCTAAAATACTGACAGGATAATAATTGAAACTATCCAATCATATATGTGCACAAACCCTGTTTCTGGCGTTGAACTGAATGATTATAATGCCTTAAAAGTAGACCCAAAGGAAACATATTCTGTAGTCTGAACCACAGCTTTTTTGCCTCATTTGAGGAATAAATGACACATACATTTTGAGAGGTTGTTTTGAACTATTATGTAATACATATTCATTATGTGGTCATTTTCCTGGTTATAAAGTGATGCTAGCTTGCCCATATCTTATTTATTCTAAAAGTGACATCTTTCTCATTTATACTTGTAAATGAGCAGGTAGCAGTGCATTGTAGAAAATTACTAATGCATGTGTAGGAGAAATAATAATCCTTTCATTGTTGTTGCTGTTGTTGTGTGTGGAACAAGAGATGATTTTTTTAATATAGAAACATTTCTGTTTCAAAATAATTAACATAGGATTCCAGAAAGCTTCTCTTATCAGAGCTATATCAGAATACAGCTAGGATCTTTTTTAATTGAACAGCCACAATATAGCATCATTGACAGAAAAGTTTTTTCAAAAGAGAATTTTTTATTAAATTCTAAGTAATATACAGCTACACCAAAGTAACCAATAGCCAGCACAAGATTTGAGGGAAATGCAAAAGCTGGAGCCTGTTCATTTTGTCTTGGTTTAAGGAGAAATCTGGGAGAAAACCTTTAAAGGGGCTCTTCTAGAAAGTAGATTTAAGTGGCCCCTGCCCCAACTGGTTGTGAAAAAGATTTCCTTGGAGAAAAGTGGAAAAAAAACCTGTTTATTTAATAGGCAAAGCATTCACCAGCATAAAAATTGAACAATATTAAAAAATAAAACCTCTTGCCTCTCTGAAGAGATGACAAAGTCAGAAAGCCCCCTTGGTGGGCTGTGGCTCAGCTCGCTCTGTTTCTTGTCAGCCCCTCCAGTGCTGGAAATGCTGGCTAGGCCCTGGTGGGTCACAGGTGCAGCTGCAGGTGCTCTTTTGGTGCTCCTCAGTCCAGTTCAGGTTTAAACAGGTCCAAGAAAAGAAAAACCACAGTCCAGGGAGCTTCTCTGCCTCAGCTAGCTAAAACTAACTAAAAGCAAATGAAAGCTCTCTCTCGCCATCTGTCTGTGCTGCAGACAACACAGTCCCAGAACAGGAATATGGAGAAGTGAGTGCAATTTCTGATAACGAACTCTGCACTTTTTCTCTCCCCACCTCTTCGCTCTTAGAACCACTTTTAAAGGTGCAAAACTTATTTCCGGGCTAAACAGACAAATGAGGATATAAGCATCATAAAGTCACCTCAGGACACATGCAGCTCACTTCTGTTGCCAGTAACTACAGACTTATTACTTTCTTCTGTTAAAATTGCAACATTTTAATTTGGTAAGATCTGTTTAATCACATTTTAGAAAGAATAGGTCCAAAAGAGAAAACAAAAATCCAAAACCACCAAACCAACAACAAAAACACTCAATCCCCCAACCTATTGAAAAACCCCAACCCCAACCAACCATCCAAATAACCAAACAAAAAAAGGGTGGAATCCTATCATGTTCATGGGGGCAAGGTAACTACTACAGATGATGTATTCCTGAAAATAATGTCTCTGGAATACATTGCTCTTGGAGAATTAGCAATCTATATAATCTATTATCATCTGCAAGATCTTTTCTTGCAAAGACTTTTGTATCACTTGTAAGTTTTATAGGGCTTTGTTTCCTAGTCAGGTTTCCTAGTCAGGAAATCTAATAAAGTCCTCTTTTAATGCATTAAATCTTGCTGGGTGAGGTTCTCAGCCAGATCATACAAATTGTGTCAGAGTTCATAAATACAACAAAACACATTCATTTTATTGGCTGCCACTCCAGGTTTTTCAAGCTGCAATAACAAGTGGAAAACAGAATCAAGGGAAAGAGGTTGCTGAGATGAATTTGGGTTCCTATGAAGGGGCCAGGAAAACAGACATGTGTGTGCAGAGTTATGATGGAACAGCACACAGGTGTTCCTGGCTACGGCAGCTCTCTGTCATAGGAGACGGCTTACCCATGTCCAAGGTGTCAGTGCACAAGGATTTGCACACTTATAATGTGGGACAAATAAATTTTATTTGTGCTCTGCAATTGTCCTCTGATGCGCAACTTTTTACTTTTCCTCATTGCCACATGCTTCAGTGGGTGCTACACCTTACTCAGACCAAAATGGAAAAATCTGTATTGCTGTCCCACTATGGATAGAAACACCTTCAAAATTATAGTTTCCTATGCAGTTTATGAGGTGGTTCTACATACACACGTATGAATGTATGCATTATATTAGTATAGCTAAATTAATGATCCATAACAGTTTTTTTCTATTGCTCTTGTCTGGAGGAGATAGCTGCTCAAGAAACAATCCTTCATGTCTAACAAACTGTGTGCTTAAGTTTAAGCATAAAATTATAGTTCTTGAATACTTATGTGGGGTTTTTTTGCAAAAAAGTGAAGAAGCAGAGTTTATCCTTCAGTTAGATGGTGTGAAACACCATTCTGTAAGGACGAAGGAGTCCAGAAATTCCTCAGACAAAGCATGAATATTTCACTGCATTTTAAATCCATGTCTAATTGGAAATGGGAAAGGAGTTCTTGAAAAGCAGTCCTAAGTCACAGTAAAGTATGTAGAATATGAGTTTTAGGGTAGCTCAAGGATTAATAACACCAGTGCACTTTGTGGACAGATTCATCAGAGTCCTATAATCTGTTGGGAGGGGAATTAAATAATCTCAAGTATTCACTTTTATTAAAAATGTAATGTCTTTTTGTCTTAAATTTTTTCTTAATTATCTAGCTTATTGTAGAGCTGAATTGCTGTGGGACACAAGGAAGTGTTTTGGAGGGTCATTTGTGATGGTTATTGGAAGAGCATTTTTGTGTTTGAACCACTGTGGGGAGTTTACCTCTGGCCTGCTGACAGACACCCATCAAGACGTTCTCTCACGCATCCTCATCAGCATGACAGGGCCAGGAAATATGGGGAGTCTTGTGTGTCAAAATAAGTACAGGGAGTTTACTCATCAGTTACTCTCAGGGGCAAAACAGACAAAAATTGGGAAAGATTTTATTAATTTATTGCCAATTAACAACAGAGTAGGATAGTAAAACATAAATACAAAAGTAGAAACACCTTTCCCCATCTCTCCCTTCTTCCCATGTACAACTTTACTCCTGGTCTTTCTACCTCTTTCCCAACAAGAAGTGCAGAGGAATGGGGAATGAAGGCTGTGAGCAGTCATTATCTCTGCCACCCCGTCCTCCTAACACCCTTTCCAGCTTCCAGCATGGTCTGCCTTTCACCAGGTACAGACCTTCACACACTGCTCCAGTGAGTGTCCTCTCCATGGGCTGCAGCTTCTAAGAATTGTTGTAGTGAGGGTGTTTCCCATGGCATAGAGACCTCCTGGAACAGACTCCTCCAGAATAGCTCCTCCATGGGGCAACAGCTCCTCCATGGGCTCCACTCCATGCTCCACAGCCCTTTACAGGAGCCTATTCTGCCATGGGCTCCCCACAGGCTGCAGCTTCCTTTGAGGTATATTCACCTACTTTGGTGGGGGGTCCTTCACTGGCTGCAGCAAGGCTGTATGGTGATATGGCGCTGGCTGGAGGCCAAGTGCTCAGCTATCTCTTGTAGCCCTCCATTCCTCAGAAGGAAAGATGGAAAAAACCACATGGTGTGAAGATAAAAGTAGTTTTATGTAAGGGAAAAGCAATGGTCCCATCTTCTTCCTTTCCCTTGGCTTGTTTTTTGTTGAGCAGACATCAAATGGAATATCCCTTTGGACAGTTTAGGTCAGCTGTCCTGTCTGATCCTCTCCCAAGATCTTGCCCATGCCCAACCTGCTGGTGAAGGGGAATGTTGGAGGAATTGTGCTTGTGTGAGGCCTGCTACAGGATAATAAACTCCACCTCAGCCAGACCCAAAGCTCAATATCTGCTCTTGTGTGCTCCTCCATGGACTGCAGGGGGGATTGCCTGTTCCATCATGGTCCTCTCCATGGAATCTCTGCTCTGGCACTTCTTTTCCCTCGTTCTTCTCTGACCTTGATGTCTGTTTCACACAAGAATTTTTCTCACTTCTCTCTCACAGCTGCTGTGAACCAATTGTTACCCTTTTAAAATACATTATTACAGAGGCACCACCAGCATTACTGGTGGCTCAGCTTTGAGCAGTGTCGGGACGGTCTAAGGGCTGTCTGAAACTGCTTTTGTATGACTTTTGGGCAACTTCCAATGTCTTCTCACTAGCTAGCTCCTTCAGACTCCTGATAGCAAAACTCTGCTGTAAAGACAACACAATCAGGAAACATTATTTTCATTTTTTAAAAACCCAACATTTTTTCAAGAACTTTGTAGTACTATCTTAAAAAGGATGGAGTAGGATTCTAGGCAGGATACTTATGCAGAACATGCTCACTTTGGTTCTGAATTTTGTCAGTAAATTAAATAAGTTGCAAGAACTAGTCTACTATCTATTTTGAACATACAGTTTAGGTTTTGGAAGTGAATTCTTTCAATAGATTATATGCATACTTCAGATACTGTTGTTTATAATAGGACTAATTTTTATTTATTTAATTTCTTTTTTAAATAATATTATGATTACTCAGGATGATCACATAATTTATTTTGACTGATTAGTGATGCAGGAAGTAATAATGTTTTATATGGAAAATATAGAACGAGCTATATTTTTTTTTACATTGCTCAACTACCATCCACATAACATCTATACGAACTCAAACATTCTTAATTGAAACCTCAAAAAAAGAATGGTTGCCTTCTTATTTTTTGAGTTTTATATTCTGTTTCAATTGTCTAGCATGTTTAAAATGTTTAATTATAAAAAGAAGAAACAAAGTATTACTTTGGAAGAACATAGCTTGGAAATTTAATGATTTGGAATTACTGTGCGTGCTTCAAAGGATAATAGTCCTTAAATGAGCCTGCCTAATCTTTCTTCCCAAACTGTTAAAGAGGGAAATCATTGGTTTACATATTCAAATGATTAGGAAAGAGATCAAAACTCAGGCCTATTCCCTGATGGAAAACACTAAGTTAAATTCCTTTGGCTGACATCCCATCTTGATCTCAGTGGAAGGCTCTGAAAACAAAAGCAATTTTAAAGAACAGGAACAACTTAAAGAGTGACAATTCACAGCCTTCTCTTTTGAGAAACAGCCCATTTTCATTGTATTCATTGTTATTTATATTAAAATTGAACAACTATGTAAAAAATCTCCTATAGTATGTTTTTCTTTAAAGCAGCTAGTGAGTTTTTTAAAGCGCTCTTTTTATGCAGTCTAGCAGAGGATAAGGAAAAGTAAATCTTTTAGAAACAATAATGTAGGAAAATGCAGAGATGAAATAAGCATGGAATAAAACAAGGGCCTGCATTCCACAATACCACTTTTACATTGCAAAGATCATTATACTGAAAAGAAACAGTGAAGCTACTGACTTAATTTGGGTTGGTAGTATGTCTGTTATGGAGAATGGACTTTTTTGGCATTTTACTGAATTGTGCCTGGAATGTTGATTTGGTTTTGGTGGTTTGTTTTTTTTTTGGTGGTAACCTATATTAAAAATACAGTGTGCACTAATTGTTTGATTAGAATAATAGAATGCTGGAAACCCCCAGTTCTACAGAGACGGAGCAGCTGAGAAGTGTTTTAAAAGGTTTTATTCCATTATCAGTCTCCCAGAAGGGTGAGACATAAGAGATGTACAACTCAACAGCATTCTATCAGAAGCCAACCTATCTTCTCTTACAATACCTTATAAATGTTTTTCAGCCTATTAGCTTTTGCCACACAATGCCACTAATATTTCTAACAACAATCACCTATTATTATACCCCAAGTGGTCATGCTACAATGCATCTTTCACAGTTCTAATTCTCTAAACTATCTGATCTTTTTGCAAGGCCATCTTTTGAAAATTGTTTCTTGTTCAATCTCTCTCTCAATGTTATCTCTATTCCATGGCCTTCCTAAGTCAGTGCACCTTATCTCAGAGTTTGCATACAGATGTACAAGACTGTGTGAGCTTTCAGTCCGGTTTTGAGAGTCCTTTACAAATCCATTTCTCACAATAGAACTTGTATGGAAAGATGCAAAAGATATGCTTAATGACTCTTTTTTTTTTTTTTTTTAATTGTTTACTTCTATCTATTACGCTACTAGGGAGAATTTACATATATGAGAGGTGAGAAATTATTTTGACCCTTAAAAAGTTTGACTGGAAGAACAAATGAGTTTTTCATACAAACATTACTTGGAAGGGCTAGTTTTGCCATCAGTGCACCTTAATTATTGGACCCTATTTTGCCCATGAAGACAAAAGGGAAGAGCTAGCAATGTCTTCTACTAGTTCTTCCGTAAGAAGACAGAAGTTTACTTCTGCTCCCCCACAACATTTTCAACTGCAGAAATATGGGTCTGATGGATGAATTGTTAGATTAATAAGGCATTGGCTGGATGTCTGTGTCCAAAGTGGAAACTAGTAATAAGTGGTACCTCTCAAGGGTCTGCACTGGCACCAAAATTATTTAATATCTTCATCAACAACATGGACAGTGTGATTGAGTGCACCCTCAGCAAGTTTGCAGATTACATCAAGATGAATGGTGCAGTTGACATACCAGAGGGAGGGGATGCCATCCAGAGTGACCTGGGCAAACTTGAGGAGTGGGCCTGTGGAAACCTCATGGAGTTCAACAAGACCATGGGCAAGGTTGGGGCAATCCCCAGTATCAACACAGGGAGGTTAATGTATTGAGACAGCAACACTGAAGAGAAGGACTTGGAAACACTGGTGTTAGAAAAGCGGACTTGATTCAGCAATGTGCATTTGCAGCTCAGAAAGCCAACCATATCCTGGGCTACTTCAAAAGAGTGGCCAGCATTTTGAGGGAGGTGATTCTCCCACTACATTGCAAAGGTTGGATTATATGATCTTGTAAAGGTCCCCTCCAACCCAAAGCATTCTGTGGCTCTATAGTACTATGATTCTCTAATTAATTACATGCTGAGCATACAGAGTGTTCATCTGTGGTGGCACATAAGATAAAGGGAGAAAACCCAATGAACACATTAATGCTGCATTTAGGTTTAGATTCTTCTCCACCCTACACACCCTGCTAAACCTAAGCTTAGGAAGGGAGAGAAAAGAAAAGGGCAGAATTGCACAAAAATACCTTGATGTGTTTCTTAACACTTCACACCTCAAATGATTGAAGGAAGTTAATTCCTTCAATTCCTTAAGTTCATCTGTGGGCTGAGCCTGGTAAATTTTGCAAAATTATACCAATGTAAATAAGAGGCAAATTTGAACAAATATTGTAAGTTTAATTTAAAATTAAAGGTTCAAAAGCACGTTGTTTTATTCTTATAGATTATATATTCTTGTTTAGTAAATTTTTTAGTAAAAATTTTTTTAGAAAAAAATTTTAGTAAAATGTTTCTTAGGTAGACTGAGGTGTTTTTATCTATGTCTCATAGTGAATTCTAATGAGGCATTCTGCGCACATAGGGCCTGATTTTATTTGTGCATCATTCCTGCTAATAACAGCATCTAATGAAGACATTAATTAAATGTCCATAATGTTAATGGAAAATTCCAATAGAATTCCGTCATGCTCTCCCTGGTAGTTGTGCTCTCCCTACACAACTCTGTGAACAAATGTCTCAGAAGTTGTTACTGAAAAGAATTCTGTGCAACTAAAATTGTCCATTATTCAAGATGAAGAACAATATTCTGTTACATTAGTTCTTCAACTGTCATGAATTACAAATGACTGTGATATTTGCAAGATTTCTGTTGTTAGTCATTAAAGTTGTGATAGTGTGTGTATAGTTGTTATAATGTATGTGACTGGCAAACAGGATTCATTTATAGGTGAAAAGAAATGCATTAATTGTTAGAAAATATATTTATCTGATATGAGAACATTTTTTTGAAAAAAAAAACAAACCACCCAGTGTTTAGCAATCTAGAAATAACTAAGATTTATTTCTCAATAAAATTGCCTAAATCTGATGTTACATTTAGACTCGTTACAGTACAGGTCTCAGCTACCAAAATATATTCATGGATTAAGGTATTGTTTATGCTGGTATTAAGATTAGATATGTGTTACACATGAATGTAGTTCAATATTGCCACATATGCTGGTAGGAGTGGAATTTAAATTTCAGATTTATTTATACAAATGTTGAAAGAAACTCAGTGTTGCAATTGGTTATACAGAAACACATTATGAGGAAGTAGGAATATAGAATGACATAAGAGCATAACTTTTGTACAGCAAAAGTATTAGAAAAACTCTGTAGCAGCATAAAGAAATTAGGAAGACAGGAAGGGAAGTTCCGGGATGGGAAGTTCCAGAATGGAAGGGAAATTCTGGGAAGTTCAGGGAAGGGAAGTTCAGGGAAGGGAAGGGAAATTCAGGGAAGGGAAATTCAGGGAAGGGAAGTTCAGGGAAGGGAAGTTCAGGGAAGTTCAGGGAAGTTCAGGGAAGTTCAGGGAAGGGAAGTTCAGGGAAGGGAAGTTCAGGGAAGTTCAGGGAAGTTCAGGGAAGGGAAGTTCAGGGAAGGGAAGTTCAGGGAAGTTCAGGGAAGGGAAGTTCAGGGAAGGGAAGGGAAGTTCAGGGAAGGGAAGTTCAGGGAAGGGAAGTTCAGGGAAGGGAAGGGAAGGGAAGGGAAGTTCAGGGAAGGGAAGTTCAGGGAAGGGAAGGGAAGTTCAGGGAAGGGAAGTTCAGGGAAGGGAAGTTCAGGGAAGGGAAGTTCAGGGAAGTTCAGGGAAGGGAAGGGAAGTTCAGGGAAGTTCAGGGAAGGGAAGGGAAGGGAAGGGAATTTCAGGGAAGTTCAGGGAAGGGAAGTTCAGGGAAGGGAAGGGAAGTTCAGGGAAGGGAAGGGAAGTTCAGGGAAGGGAAGTTCAGGGAAGGGAAGTTCAGGGAAGGGAAGGGAAGTTCAGGGAAGGGAAGTTCAGGGAAGTTCAGGGAAGTTCAGGGAAGTTCAGGGAAGGGAAGGGAAGTTCAGGGAAGGGAAGTTCAGGGAAGTTCAGGGAAGTTCAGGGAAGTTCAGGGAAGGGAAGGGAAGGGAAGGGAAGGGAAGGGAAGGGAAGGGAAGGGAAGGGAAGGGAAGGGAAGGGAAGGGAAGGGAAGGGAAGGGAAGGGAAGGGAAGGGAAGGGAAGGGAAGGGAAGGGAAGGGAAGGGAAGGAATTTAGGTACTTACTAAAAGAAAAAAATAGTCTTTGTATTTTGTGCATAGCTTCCTGAAACATACTTGGACAGTCATCAGAAGTAATTTTTAGTATATTTAAGTATAATAACTATATATTAAGTGTATATTTTGCATATATTTATATATGCAAAGTAAGAGAACAAGGAAGGAAGCCCTTTAATGTTGTCGCTGTGCTTTTTGTAAATTTCTGGCTGTACACACAGGATATTAACTTTACATTACTACCACTGTAGTATCCCATGAACTCTTCTCTCATTGTCAATTCCCAAGCCCATGGCCCTGGCAATGACAGTGACTCTATCTACCGTAGAGTTAGTCCTCCTGGGGGAAAAGACAGCCTACCACATGGATTTCTGGTTTGCAATTTCCCCTGGTTTCTCCTTTCCCAGTCCCCTCACTGGCTCGGTACCACCAGTGGCTGAGCCCCCTCCCCTGGAGAACAATCCCCTCTGCCCAGCTCTGCCCCCAGCCTTTCCCCTCATTAGGCTGCCTGTACCACGTGTTTTTTCTCTTTTCTTGCTGGCTCCCCTTCAGCCCCATGTGATATACTTTGCTGAAATAAAACCTTGCAAAAAGGAGCCCTTCTAGGCTCTATTGCTGAGCCAGCTGGGGTGAGGGTTGTGTGTGGATCTGACTGTGTTGCCTGAGTGTTGACCCAACCTGCTTTTCTGCAGGGGAGGTTTGTAGGGAACAGATAATAGGCAGCAGCACCCACCATTCAACTCCTGCATTTTTATACCACAGTGACAACTGAACTGACATAGTAGATCATCCTTCTGCATTTCACAAAATAAAACTTTTGGAGAACTGCACTAACATACTCAAGTACTCATTCATGTCATACATTTACCTGCTCTACTTATGCTACTGCAGTTATTTTTGTTCTTCTCCCTCCTTCTTTTATAATAAATTATAAATAATTTATGGGGGTCCTAATTATAAATAATTTAAGGGGGTCTTTTAATTATAAATAATTAAAGGGGGTCTTACTTTTACTTACATTTTTAGAGATGTCTCACCTACAGCTTCAAGAGACACTTTGTTGGCAATTTAAATGAAAGTTGGGATCACAAGAGAAAATATGCAAAATTTCTCTTAAATGTACTCTTGATACAAAAGGAAATTGCATCATATGCTAGAATGTTATTGATGATATCTGTATTTAAGATAAATTAACACCAAATGTCCATTTCAGATCAGGTTTATTTAAGGTCTGAAAAATTGTCCAAATTTAAGGTTATCACCCCGTTCCTCTGAGTCATAAAGAAAAATTCAAAAGTTTCAAATATTTTGCTTATCTATGTTGCTGTTCTTCAAGTTTTATATTCATAGGCCATGACAGTTTCCCAGTTACCAAGGATTATTGTTGGTCCACCATCAGCCATTGCCAACTCCTGAAAGGTATCTCACTGTCATAGATCATACATTAAAATTTTGAGAAGTGGGTAATTTCCATCTTTCTTGGAAAAATAAAAATGGTGTGTCATCTTCAAACCTTTCCCCTCTGGGGCAGACAGCAAAAAACCCCCTCAAGCAGCTCTCTTGTTCATGTTTTATTCTATGGCCATGCTGAGGTTTCAGTGCTATCCTCATCTGCAGACCATCTTGATTTCCTCTCAAAATTACTGAAATTTCTACAGGGCTTTCAAGTTTTTTTCCAACCACCAGATTAATATTCTCTTTTATCTTGATTTAACATTAGGTAAATACTATTAATTGCTGTAGACAGAGGAAGAAAAATATTGTTTTAATACCCACTAGGAATTACCAGACACTAAAATTCCACTTTTACTTCAACTGTATGCCAAGTTGAGAAGTTAAATAACTTAATAATCTCTTAAGACATACAAAGAAAGCTTTCTAAATTATTTGCAGGCAGAATTATTCAATTGCTGATGTTGTTCTGACAGTCCTCTCTATCTAAAAGTTAAAGGTATGTCTCCTTACACTAATCACCAATCAATGCAAGCATTTAAAACTGCTCTCCAAAAAAATCAGTCAGAGGAAATAGACTGCCCTCAGGATGCTATTCAAATAATGGGATTATTTGGAGAACATTTCTACTAGAAAAAAAAAGAGAAAAAACAGTCATCGTATTTTGAAATTCCTTTTCCAACTACTTTCTGCCTTACAGAACCCCTGTACATTCACACCAGAGAAAGATTCACTATGATTGTCTGAAGAACTGGTGTAATAAAATTCTGTCTTATCCCGTACATCTGAACAACAGAGTTTTTCAAAGGGCACTGTCAGGTTTTATGAACTGGAGCAGAAACTGTGCTCTGGTTAACATCTGACATGATGTGTTACCTGTATACCATCTCTCTGAACTTCACAGGGTATTCCTCTGCTAGCTCACAGGATCTGAACAGCATCTATGCTTTAAAGATATTAAAGTCTCAATGGTTTTAAATTGCAGCATCCAGTGACTCTTAGGTTTGTTCATTTGTTTGTTTGTTTGTTTTTCATCTGACCTCTGTCAGGCTATGATCTTTAGCTGTAGATTCCTGAGAATTCAAGCCATAAAGATTTCTGTATATACTAGGTCTACTATGTGTAGTCTATGAGTTCGAAATTTAGCAAAGTTTGTGAATGATACTCAATTTTAGCAATGGGAAACAAAACAACATGGACCTCTTTATGTATCTGAAGATCACCTTATTGTAGAAATCACTCCCCTTTTATACTTTTCGTTTCAACCAGACAAAACCAGAACTTAACAGAAGAAGGGCACCCATTGTCTGGCACAGCTGCAGTGTTGCTGGCCATACATACTATAACCCAGTCAGGTTCCCGTTCATATGCTGTCCACGCATTCCTCCTCATCACTGCCTCTCACCCACCAAGGGACTGCCAACCATCCAGCCTGCAGCTGGGCCTTTCCAACAGGGCCTTCTGGTGAACGTAAGCCTTAACAACTTTAACAAATATAACCCCATATTGTTGCCCGATTGATAAATGACACAAAACTCGGATAAGTTTTGTGGGTGCTTTATTAAGGGCCCGGGGAACTGGGGGACTCACGTCCCAAAGTCCGAGCCCCCGAATTCGTGTATGGGTGCTTCCCTCTTATACATGCGATTCACAACAAAGTCTCTAAGGAACAGTTTCCCCGTTCCCCTTGCCTGGTCACAGACCCCTTGTGATACATTCCTTGGTTCACAAATAAGATCATTAATCCTCTGCTTATCTTATTCTAAGAGCATTGTATGCTGCCTCTAGACAGTTTAGCATTCTTACCTTCTTGCACTAGTTTAATTATTTATTAAATCTCTAAGACTACCTGCTAGGTAACACACAAAACCTAACACACTTTCAACGGCTACAAAACTACTTTTTAACAAACCAGTTCACACACAACTCACTATAATTAAATATTTTGCTAAATTTCATTTATTTTCCAACAATATTCCACACTCAACAGATTTTTTATATTCTCAACTTTTTTTCATTTCCTTAATGGACAAAAGTTTTGGAAATTATGTTTTTGTAATGATACTGGCCTTTCTATTACATAGCTGAGTGGAATATTTTTGTTCTAACTTTTAAATTTTATTACTTTTAAACTTTTTTCTCTTAAATTTGCTTTGAGATTAATTTGGTTTTTAACATTCTCTTTATTTCCTTTCAGCTGTTTTATTCTCAGAGAGCTTTCAAAAAATCATGATTGGCTGACCCAATTCTTGAAGGTATTCTTGGAGGTCTCAAAAGCAGACAAACACAAGCAACCTGTTTCTAATGTCTGTTGGAGAAAGACTGGACTTGCAACTGGCACCACCCAGTAAGAATGAGATACAATTGACTAAGTAAAGATAACAAAGAGGTAGAAAAGAGGAATGGCAATATAAGTGGAAAACATGTCAGGAAACATCATTGAAGCAAAATTAAAATAAAGCAATTGTGTTTCAAAGCCATATTTGCAGTGCTGACTGCTCTGCACCTAAGTTGGAGAGAGCAAAGTGGTTGAGTATCATGCTAAAAGAATACGCTGTAACAGAGAGCAGGAAAATTGTGTAGTAACAAAACATGCAAAGATGCACCGGCGTAACTACACTTTCAAGCTTTTCAAAGAGTGAGGTAAGAAGTAGTCAGAAGTTCTAATATTTGTGGGGGTTTTTTTATCTTTCACAGATTTTTATATCCTTCATAACTTTTACTGCCTTAGAAATTAAATTAACATGAAACTAGCTTTCCATAAAAAATTTCTGAGAAAAAATTATTTTTCTCGTTTTGAACAGAACTCTACAACCTATACTCAAACCTTACTTTGAAATAGTAGCTGCTGTTTCTAATAACTCTTATTTAGATATGTCATTTTAAGAGTGCCCATTCATGAACTGAAATACTTTGAATAAGGTGGGCAGACAAATAACAGTGACATGGATAAGAATTTATGTGGTTAATTGGAACTGCTGCTAGCTTCAACACAAACAAAGGATAGGAAGTTCTTTTCTTCACGTTCTTGTATAGTATTTTTACTTGGTTCCAGTGATCCTGTAAAAACATCACCACATTTTTTGGGAATAGGACATCACTGAAATATCTCTGACCTCCTCACACTGTGTATAAGGGAAATATCCCTTGCTTATGGAAAGGATATTTCTATTTTCCTAAAAGTCTATCCATCTCATCCATTTCCCCCATAAGTGTAACTCCACCAATAAAATCCTGAGTATCACACATGCCTGGGTAATATTCTTTTCTAGACTTTTGTCTCCAAGGTCAAAGTAGCTTACTGTCTTTAATTTCTTACTGATAAACTCTGATGTTTGACCAAACCCTTTCTCCTCAGGCAATTATTTAATCAAACAAATAAAAAAGTGCATCAGCTACCATGATTTTTTAGGGAAGCAATTCTTTCATCTACATGACCAGGTGACTGCACACAACCACACAATGTCAGGTGGTACAGCTTGTTAATAATCAGACTTTCGTATTGTTAAGAGATACTTACGAAAATAAAAGGAAAAGATGGTTTTCTGGCCCAAGTAATTTTGCTTTTCTGACTGTAACCAACAGGCAGTGAATACAGCTGGTTGTTTATGCCCGTATTTTCTATTCCAATGGTCCACAACTATGAGACTTATTAGTATGCTTTCAAAATTTCTATCAAGATTCTACTGATGTTTTAGGAGAAATACTTACTTCTTTAAATATCTTTCTGTAACATCACTAGTGACCCTTACACTTACCAAATAAATAATCCACAGCATTTTCAATATGTAGAGCATCTTGCATGTATTTCCACTATGTAAATACTAAAAACTATGTGAAAGAGACTTCATAAGCAAACTCATGAAAGCATGTCCTTATTGCTGAAACTGTGGACTTTTTATTTAAAAGAATACTCAGAGATAGGTATTAAAGATTTTTTTTCAAGTGTAGACAATTGCTCATTTAAATGCAATGAAATTGCATTGCTTTACAGATCCTTGACTTATGTTCAGTCACTGTCTTTCAGTTGAGATCTGTACGTGTAAAGACTATGCAGATTTGATAATAATAATCAAAAGAATACCTTAAAATACAGTTTACATTAGAATTAATCCCCCTGTAACAGTTAATAGTTTACTGCTATGATGCTGATAAATCAGACGGTACTCCCTAATTTCAGAGGATTACTGGCTGAATCGATCTCAGAGAGGTAGCATATATTTCCTCATTTTCGTATCTCACCTTTCTTCCCCCAGCAGAATGAATGTGATTCTCTGTGAAAGCCCCAGTTTCATGCAGCCTGGCTTAAAAGTGTTCTGTTCAATCTGTACAAAACACCTGATCTATTAGCACAAAACTGGAGCATTTCTGCCAGTGCTTCAAGGAAAAGAATGGGAAGCACAAAGAATTTCTAAATTAGCATGACTATAACCCTTGGGTTACATGTGAGCAGTGTAATTCACTAAGTAATGCTAAAGGAAATTATAAGACTAACTCTTAATTTCCAAGGTATCTGCATTCACAACCTCAGTTATATATTAGGAAATTAGCAAATTAGCTTGCTTGGTTCTTAATGACCAAATCATAAGAGAAGACTTCTCAGCAAGCAGGTAACCTGAAAACTACTCTAAAATTTTCTTATTTATCAGCTAATTTTTTCATCCACTGGTTTTATGGGCTCTGATAATTTGGACTGGTTGAATGAGTATTGTGTGTCCCATTATTTGCTTATTTTCTTTTGAATAAATCAAAGTGATTTTTCCACAGTTATATACAACTGAAAAATTGGTGAATTCTATTAAAATTCAAACACATGACCAAATTGCAAGTAGAATAGTACTATGTAGGTTTGGGATATTACTGCCTTAATTCTATGCATTAGTACATCTTTTCAATAAAAAAAGCCCTGCCTGAATCCACTGCTATTTTGAAGCAGACAAAACAGCCTAAAAAAATTTAATATCTATGTCAAATAACCAGTTGAGGATTTCACCAAAATGATAGACACTTTTTCTTGCAATTTCCTTGAGAATTTGTCTTTTTGAGCTTCAAGAGACAAAAGTGGAGACTGTCCATTTATACAGTGCTGAATGTTTTACTCTGCATATCAAAATAAATGGAAAAATAGTTTTAAAATGCTTTAGTTTCCCTCAGCTTAGAACAGATAAAGTTCATACCTAGGGATCAAGGTAAAATAATTACACATATTTGAAACAGGTATTTTCAGGCATCCATATCTCCATGCTGGAACTTTTAAAATTTTATTACTGGTATTTTAATTAAGGTCTTCCAAAGGCAATATTTTTTTTAATGATAGAAAAAGTCAGAGGTGAATATGCACTTGTTTCTATGTTATTTTGGACTTCTGCTATTTTCCTTAATTTTTTTGCCATTTCTGTGGTTTCTCTATCCTGAAATAACTATATGCGAGGAACACTTCAAGATTCTGCCCTTCCTCTATTCTATGGACTTTTTCTGTCACATGTTAGGACTTGAAATTGAAAAATACAATTTTTTATTTTTCCCTATCTAAGAGGGAGCTAGAGAGAATACCCAAAAAACATGCAGCTGTCCAGGTTTCAGGCTGTAGGGAGTGCCTGAGCCTTTTACTGGATTGTAGCAGAGTCAGAAGTTTTATCAGATGTTACCAGATGAATGACCTGCCCAGTGTGGTAGCAGAGCTATGGGATGATGTAAGAAAGGTTGAGTATTATAGGTTCAGAAAGGGACATAGACTGATGGAACCGAGAGGTTTCAGGAGTAGCCAGGAGTAGCCACCAAAAAAAAAAAATTTCAAGAACAGGTGTTCCTCTGTCGATCCCCCAGGAAGGAGCAAGTACAATTTGTGAAGAAAGGAGCAAATGGAGGATAGTCTATGCTTGGAGTGGCAAGCAAAATCCTTCTCTGCTCACCCCAGAAGGTGCCTTGCACAATAGGTAGGAGGTTTTGTATAGGGAAGACTAGTCTAAAGATGATGAAGGTACAGCTACATCAGATGTGTCACCACAATCAGAAAGATCAATCCCCTGTATCAAATATGCTTCCATAGGAGGGAACATATGCTTCCAGAGGAAGAACACAAAAGTGATCAGGGGGATGGTGCTCCTCTTCTATGGGGAATGACTGAGAGACTTGGGGTTGTTTAGTCTGGAGAAAAAAAGGCTTCTGGGTGACCTAACTGTGGCCTTCCAGTACCTGAAGGAAGCCCGTATGAAATATGGCAAGAGATAGAGCATGTTCTGTCACAACATGCTCTATTCACAAGAGCATGTAGTGACAGAACAAGAGGGAATCGATTCAAAATGAAAGAGAGTAGGTTTAGATTAGATTTAGGAAGAAATTGTTTACTGTAATGGTGGTGAGGCTCTGGAATACGTTGGGGTTTAGGGCAAATATATTTATTTTTCAAATTCTTATATAAAGTCTACTTTTTTTCTGATTGATTTCAGTTTGTCTCATTTAGCATGCAAGTTCTAAATTGTCCTGAAAGCAAAGTACAATATTAATATTTCTCAAATGTAAAGCCTGGTAAGTGCCCTGTTGTGCTGGTTTTGCATTGGAGCCACAGAAGTGATTTTTTTTTCTGATAGGAAATGCTGAACGCTTCCTTTGTGCCTAGCGAAACCAATTGCTGGCTAGCTTTGAGAATTGGCATTTTAATAGCCAATGAAAAACTAGATCTGCCTTTGTGAGATTCACATTTTAAACCAACAAATCCCGGGATTCTCTCTTTTCTTTCCAGCCTGGGAACAGGTAACCAAGGCAGCCCGGCCCTCCTGTCTTGGCCAGCCCCTGCTGCAGGGCCGGGCCCTTGCCTTGGGGTCCCGGCTGGGCCAGGCCCCAGCAGCCCCCGTCCAGGGAAGGGAGGCCATCAGCCCCTGCGTCCTGGCCTGCTGAGATCCTGGGCCTCTCCCCGGCACAGCCACCAGAAACACCCCAGAGGCGGCTCTGCAGCCCGTGCAGAAAACAGCCCACGGCTGGAATTGAGCACAGCAGGGGCCAGGAACAGCCATGCAGCCGGAGCAGCTGCTGCCATTCCAGCAGAGACCCCTAAGATCCTGACATAACCCCTCCAATGTGGTCTAAATATCCATTACTGGGACTGCTTCAGCCTGCAGCCTGGCAGGGATCGTATGACCATTTGCAGGCCTCGAGCAAGATATTAACTCTTTCAGTGCACAAATAGGAGTTGTATACTTTCAATCCTCTCTCAGGTGAGTGAAAAGGACAAACTGAAGACATATAGAAAATCAACATAAAGACACCAAGGTTAATAAAGAAAAAGAGTCAAGTCCCAGATAGAAGGAGAATGAGGAGATACCTTAAGTTTAGACTAAAATCCTCTTGTGAAGCTATGGAGAAGAATGTAATTGATACATCAGATCTTTTTCCCTGTAACTCACTGAAATTATAGAGAGATGAAGGATACAAATTGTAGATATGAGCAAAGACATCTATGCTAAAGCAAGCAGATGTTGAAGTAGCTGTGATCCCATGAGAAATTTGAACAGAGAGAAGAGCAATGAAGACCCTCTGTCCCCAGGGAGAGAAGATCTCTGTTCCCAGAGATGAAGATAATCTCAGAGAGAAATAAAGAGAGCTTTCCTCTTGACTAGACCATACTTAAAATAGTACCTCATAAGTTGACATGACCCATAAATGCAGCTGTGGGAAAGCTGTGAAAGATGGGAGGGACTTCACAATTGCAGACACTCAGGCAGCTGCTATTTGTGGAAATTAAAAGCCACGGGAGAACTGTGTTCTTGTGGAAAAGTCTCCATAAAATGACAAAAGGGACTCCTCTTCCTTAGTGAGCTGAATACAGAGTATTCTAGAGGCGATAAAATGACTAAATTGTTTCTATACATTGGTAGTGTCGTGGGAAAGAAAAAGTCATAGGGGGGGGAGAAATATTCTTATTCTTATTATTCTTTCTTTTTTTACTGTTAATAAAGCTTTCTTTATGCTATTTTAAAGTTTTGAGCCTGCTATGCTTTTCTGCTAATCCTATCTCACAGCAGAAAATAAATAAGTATGTTTTAGTTGGTGCACTGGCATTTGGCCAGTGCTAAAGCCACCACATTTAATTAGTGCATTAGCTGAGAAATCTCTAACAAACCAAAACCACTACTCCTGTTCTGAAACAAAATGCTCCCTGTAGTGATGAACTTACCCCCCACACACACAGCCCCTTCAAAAAGCAAAATGAAAAAAGCATTATGTTTTGAACAAGTTAACATTATTGTTCTCACAAAGGTAATGGCCTGAGCTGAATAAAGAATGAAAAGCAAAATGGTTACCTGATGGTCTGATTGATATGTTTCATCAATTTTCCTTTTGAAGCTTTGGAGACTCAATATTTTTAATCTATGACTAGTCAGTACAGTCAGGTAACCAACACAATAATAATGTTGGTGGTCAAAGAATTCTGCAGCAACTGTCAGGAAGACTGAAATTATATTAGTTTCAAAATACAGCTCTATAATCTCTTGAGATTTCTGTCAGCATGATTTTCAGAGTGATTCCCTTTAGAAAACTCAAAGGATTGAGTTCTAACAAAAGACTTATAGAATCATAGCAAGCTTTGGTTTGGAAGGCATCTTAAAGATTTTATATACCCTCATAGAATTTTGTTTAGCATCATCTAACAAGAGGATAACTCTTCTGCTTTATCTTTATGCAACAGGAAACATAAGTACTTGAAGAATATTTTATGCTTAAAACCTAAGCACACACGGTTTGTTAGTTACAAAGGATTGTTTCTTGAGCATCTCCAGCTCCTCCAGCCAAGAGCAATAGAAAGAAACTATTCTGGCATTACAGTCTGGTTGATTAATATTAACTACATTGAGATAGCATATATATGTGTAGGTGTATGTATGTGTACATACACCTTATAAACTGCACTGAAAAATTCTGTAATCTTTACAAACTTGTAGTATCATAGAATGGCTGCAGTTGGAAGGGACTTTAAAAATCATCTCATTCCAGCCCCTGTGCCAAGACAGGGATGTCTGCACTTGACCAGGGGGTTCAAAACCCCATCCAGCCTGGCCTTGAACGCTTCCAGGGATGGAGCACCTGCAGTTTCTCTGATCAGCCTGTTCCAGTACCTTGCCAGCCTCAGATTAAAGAATTAATTCCTAATAGCCTAATCTACCTTATTTCAGTTTAAAGCTATTTCCCCTTGTCCTGTCACTACATGCCCTTGCAAAATGTCCCTCTACAGATTTCTTGCTGGCCACTATGGGTACTAGAAGACTTCTTTAAGCTTTTTATAGTAAGAGCAATTTTTCTTATTTCCCTACCTTTTAATTTTTAGGATCAAGATCTACATCATTCACATGTATATATTCTTGAATTATTACTGCCTAGAAAAGTAAGTAAAGTAAAATTGTAGGACAATTTTGAGTGTGTTAAGAAGCAGTTAAAAGCAACTAGTTCTACCATGTAGGTAATTATGCAATAAGGTGTTTTCTTTGAAGTGGTTTGATTTTGTTCTTATTATAAAATCTTTTGAGTTAAAACAACAATGCAAGAACAAAACCTAGAAAAATACCTGCCAGGCATTTCTGATATTTCTATTATTTTGATATTAACTTGAAGCAAAAAAGCATGAAGGTATCATTTTGATGATAAATCACACTTTTATTTTAATTAGTATTTTACAGTACATAAATATATTGTGATATGTAAGGGACTAAGGCTGAACTGGATCCTGAGAAGTAATCAAATAAGCTTTAATGTGACACAAAGAATTGAAAGGACTTGTAAAGACAGTAGTGGGAACATTAACAGGAAACTATTTAAACGTTTTGGTTTTGCTTCTAAGACCCTCTCTGAATCCTTATATTTAATGTGCTGCAACTCCAGCTATAAACTTTAATTCTGAGCTTCCTAATAGACTCTAGACTGATAACTATCTTCTGAGATTAGTCAAAACCAGAAAGCTTATTTCAGACACACACAGAACTCTGTCTTTTTTCCCCTTTGGCTTTAAACTTCTTCCTGTTTAATGCAGATGAGTTCTAAATAAATAACCTAAAAGTCCCAAATTTTCTATCCTGACTTTAAGCCTTGATTCTCAGGATAAACTCTGAAACACAACATGCATATATAGGTATGGAAGCACACATATGTAGGCTGCTTTCTGCCTGAATTTTCCCTTGTACTGAAATAGTGACTCCAAGTTTGTGAGACTGAGCTTAAGTCAGTTTCACTCCATGTGTTTTTAAGCCCCCCTTAAGCCTACCTTTAAGCTGGCCTGTCTTCAGAGACAGTGCTATAACCATGAGAAATGACTTATATGCATATACTGGCATTTGTAGAAATTCTCCAAACTGGCAGCTGCTATGTAACAGTGGATAATCTTTTTTTTCCCACAGCTTGTTCATTTCACTAAAAATAAAATAATCTCATTTGTCCTAGACGAACAAATAGTTTTTTTGGTTATAGAGCTTGTATGCACCTGAAACAAATCAGAATTTTTGTTGGTCTCATTTAGTAGTGGTTGGGTCTAAAATTATGAGTACTAAATAATTCTGATAATTCTGTGTGTATACACACACACACACACACACACACAGAGTCATATTTATGGCCAGTGGAAAAAACTTGATTAAGCAGTCATGGAAGAATCTGATTTCATGCTATTTTTTGAACAGTTTTTCAGTCTGTGTTGATTATGCTATATATATATTATACATGTTTTTTCAGGAAGCCATAAGTTAAGCCTGTCAAGAACTTTGAACCCAGGAAGGCTCCTGAAGTAGAACAGAGTGCTGAGTTTCTATCTAGTCCTATAGAAGTCCCCTAAAGCAAGCTCTAGCCATTTGATATGTACCCACCTCCTTGCCTTGTTAGCTCTTTCATGGAGTGTTTTTTGCTTCTGACAGACTGTGGGTGCCTTGTTGGAGCAGTGCATGCAACTTCTTTCCACTGTTTTAATATTTTGTCCTCATGGATTTGCATGTGGTTCACAAAGTAACTTTAAGTCAAAAGACAGGCAGAGAGTCTTGTAATTTTGAAATAGGTGATGAAAACTTCCACTCATCTCATCTCACTTATCCAACCTACTTGCTGTCTTCCTATATGTACACATTATACAAAAAATAAAGAAAAAATTGTTCTGCCTGTGAAATCAAGACAACTTTCCTAGGTTTTGCAGTAAAGATTTCCAAAAATTAAAAACTTATAAAAATAGCTTGGGTCAACTTCATGCAGTATACCTTCAGTGTATTTATTTTTAATTGGCTTCTAAACTAGATTACCAAATTACATAATGAAAAGCATTTTGGACCAGAAAGAAACCTACAATTTGATAAATATTTTTATGTGTTAAATATTATACATGTGAAAGAAGCATAAACCCTCCATAATATAAAGGGGAACGAAGCTCTGTATGAACCACTGGACACAATATCAGAATAACTGACTCATTTTTCAACATAAAATTAAAAAAAAAAAAGAAATCTGACATGTACTATGTAAAAAATTACAACATTATTAATATAAAATCTGCTAGAAATAAAATAAAGTGTTTATTTATATTTATTATAAATAAAGTGTTTGAAATTGCAGATAAATAGAGAAACATTTGTCAAATGTGGGAAGGTTTGAGTAAGGCATAAAAAATAAATGTTTTTCCATTCATAGGAGCCTAAAAATTATATGCAGAGATAGGAGAACAACAACCTTAATAGAAGCCTTCAACTATACCTAAGATTGCCACTGAAAATATAATTCAATATAAAATAAGTAATTCTACTCACAGCAGGGCTCTACATAAAAACTCCAACAAATCTTCCATCTCAGTGGGTCAGTTTGACATCTCCAATATACAGGTTTTGGACAGTAGCTGGTAGGAATGACATTTTGGTACCAAGCCGTGATCTTAAAATTTGAATAAATTTCTAGTCTTCTTAACAACAACCTAAAATATTTGCTCTTTGGCAGTAGCATTTTAGCCAGTAGTTATTCTTTCTGGGTTTTCATAATATACATAAAAATACTCTTTTCATAATTTCTCCACTGAATAATAGGTTGATTATGTTGTGAATGAAAAGAATCATGTTATTTGTCAAAAAAAAATCAGAAGTCTCCCAGTCCATTGATTTGGCCTTCCTCTGACTTCAAGTTACAAAGTGTGCTTATTGTCCTTAAAGTTTCTGAAAAAATTGTAAAACATGCTAATACAAATTTTGAAAAAGCCTTTATCAAGTTTGTTATTCTATATACAGAAATAGCTGTATTAATCAGACAAATAAAATTCTTATAAAAAGTTATGACTCAAGACCCACATTAGTACTAACTCCTAATTTAAAATATTCATGCTGAAAAATTTTTTTACTCAAAACTCCATGAACATAAGTCACCCCAGAAAATGAGAATGGCATGAAAAAGGCAAGAAACAAGTAATTATCTTTGGAAAACAACAATTTCTTTTTGATCCAGAGGTCTGGTACAACACTTAAACTTTGCATATGTCTGTGGTAAGGCACTCACAGAATTTTTATTTTTAATTTGAAGGGACTAAATTATGACTCTACCTAATATAGTATCTTCAATAATTTATTTAAATATACTTTTAGTTGATAGTTATTCAGACTAAATTCCAACATTAAACTTGTTGAGATTATGTATAATATTTTCAAAACAGATCTTCAAAAGGAATCTGGATTCTCCTTTCCCACAATTTACAGAGAAAAAACAGGACTACTTTAATCAGATAGTGTGAGTGAACAGAAAAAAACCCAACCTTTTTTTTCAAGGATGCTTCTTAAAAACAGTGATTTATTTTTAGAAACTTAGCAAAATGGGGATGAAATAAACAATTTTTTTCCATTTTGCATATTCTCAGAATTGTTACATTGAGACCTGAAACTTTAAAAATCTTTGTTGCTCCAGTATTTCTGATTTTTCTTAAAATTGTCTGAACACAGGCATGCACACACAGATAAATGTATGTAAATCAAAATCAAACTTGAAAAAAAACTGCTTGCATGGCAAAAAGAGATCTGTTCACTCTCAGGGCATCTCTGCATATTTCATGCTTATCTGCTCTACTCATGCTTTTTTACTGAACAAGCTCTAGTAATTAATCAAATTAAAGAAGGAAAAAAACACTTAGTCTGCCATTATGACAGAACCAATTATAATAAGACTGAGAAATATATGAAAGGTGTCAGTGCAGTAATTAAAACTTCATTCTTTCTAATTAGCTTTGGATTTGATCAACCAGTAAGATGTGGAAGTAGACTACTAAAGAAGGGTTAAAATATCCTAGAAGGATTTAGTAATTATAGATATTGATTACTTTTAGACTCTGTAGAGCTGCCAGGATAAGAAAAGCACACTCGCCTGTTTGGTACTTTTATTTCTCACAAGATTGATGAGTTAATATACAGGGAGCAAGCATTCACATAAATTCAACATCTGTAATATTTTTCACCCCTGAATTACTCGGATAAGAGGGACATCTTTTATGTGAAGTCACCAGAGAGGAACCCGCAGACTTGATCTGCAACCTGTACTCTTTCCTGTGATTAATACAGTATTCATGTTTAAAGAGGCAGCACCATTAGGCAAAAAACTCAGCAAAAAGAAACTATGTTCCTTCAAGTGAGACCTCCTGCCATGCTCTGATATTTCCCCTTGTTTGTAAAATGCATCTTCTTCATGTATTAGGGTCTAGTTTGTCTTCTTCTGCATATGCCATCTTAAATAAATCCACGCACATCCATGTTTTCTAATTTAACTTACTGTTTTTCTTGTTCCTTTAAAAAATATAAAATTAATAAAGAAAAAAACCTATTTAGTTATAAAATTAATTAAAAACCTGAAAACATGGACAAGAATTTGGAAATATTTCAAGTATCTTTACTTACAAAACTTTTCATACCAAAAAGTGCTTTTGGGTCTACTGTGCTCTAAAGTAGAGAAAAAAAGTAAATATGAAGGATAATTTAGGACAGGTTTCATTTATAGGAATGCTGTGAATCAGTTAGCATAGAAACACACCATGAAGGACAAAAATTCTCTTTAAAGGAAGACAACAGTTTTTATGGTATTCAGATGAAGCCAGTGGTAATAAAATATGGAATATGAGTGAAGTCAAATAAGCACTCTTACATTTTCTGTGTAGCTGCACTATTTAGTAAACACACATCACTAAGATTATTTTGTGGCCCAAGTTAGATTACACTGCAGATCCTCTGGGTTCTTTAAATTTTCTCTTTTTGGTGTTATAGCTGAATCTTATTCCCCTAATCTTCTACCAAATTTAATTGTGTGAATGCTTGAAGAAATATATTCTGTGTGTCTCCCTTAATTTCTACATTCATTCCAAGTCATACAAGCACACCATATTTTCTCTTCTTTTTCTTCTAGATGGCAAATAAATTTAAATATTAAATTTTTCACTACAAATTACTCTTCTATGCATTCTTTGATTTTTTGGTTTATTGGTAGAGATTATTGCTTCAAATTTTCTCTAATAGAGGCTCTTTTTTATCTATTGTTCTCAACATGAGGTCAGATTTGCCATTTGTTAAAATGCCATTTTAAAAATGGTTATTGCCTTTTAAATGTCACAATGACAATGAAGTGAATCTGCACTCAGAGAAAAATGTTCGTACCTTATTTTGTCAGGAAACAGAGAGCACACAGAGAGAAGCAGCTGTAGACCTCAGTCCAAATGAGCAGGTTGAAAAAAAGATTACTTTCTCAAGTTGCCATTTTTCTTAATGATAGTCCATAACCTTAATTCCATTGACCTTTATGAGATGTGGAGTTGTTTTGAAAGAAGCTGGGGTTTTGCTGGATTTTATTTGACTGACAGATGATAATTTACAGAAGAAAAAAATATTGCAAAATATTATTAATAAATAGATTTCATAGAAACTGAATAAAAAATTAAAGTATTTGTTTCCCACATTACAAAATAATCAATACATTTCCAATTTGAGAATATTTTATATAAAGTTTTAAATTATCAATAAATTTATTTTAAATACTTTCAAAGCAGGAATATAAAGAAAAAAAAGAATCACCTCTTATTTTTAAATGTACATTTCATATCCTAAATAAGTAGAATACTGACAAACAAAAAACCTGAAACTATACCCAAAGAAAATATACCCCCTGCCCCTAAAACCCAAACCCAAACAAACAAGAAAACAAACCCAAACACAATCCCCAAAACAAAGAAAAAAACAACCAAACAAAATCCAAGGAGATTAACTGGAAAAAAAACACAGGAAAACAATAGAAATGTTTACTACAGGGAATGATCTTTTTCCCCTGAAAATTATTAAATTTTGTTATAGAACAAACATGTTTTCTGTCCATTGGGATTTGAGAAAGCATATGAGTCTTCCCTGAAATTTAGGATAACATGTAATTGTTTATACCATTCTATTCTGCAAATATTAGTCATCAGATAAAAGTTAATATATATATATATCAAGCACCAGAAAAATATTTTCAAGACTACCTAGTTTTAAAATTTAATTTTAATAACATAAAACAATCAGTCAATTAATGTGAATTTGTAAAATTTATTTCTGTATCTAGAGGGATATCTTGCAGATTATAGGACTTGAAAATTCTAGTCTGTACATGATCAAAATAAGAAAAGGATTCAATATTATTTCTTATTCCAGTTTGTCATATGTTTAAGTAACAGTCTGAAAATTCCTAGATGCATTAAATAATCTGTCAGATGATGTCACACTTTCTTCTGCCACAGAGAGCTAATAGGCTATTCTAACAAGTAAGGCTATATTAGCCACAGGTTAAAAATAAGCTTCATCATACTTTCCTCTTTTTTAAGTGTCAGAATACTGATTTTTCTAACTACTTAATTTCTTGATAAATAGTACCTTTTCTACATATTGGATCTTGTCTCAGATGTTCAGTCTAACTCTGTAAACTGCAAGCAGAGCAAATCCCATTAAATGGTATTTATTACTGGGCTCTGACACAAGGTTAACACTTAAGTGTTTTTTACCTAGAAGAACATCATGACTTGGTCTTCATTACCTCTGCATCTTGGAGTTTTTTCCATTTCATTTTTTCATAGATCCTTCCCAAGTTTTCTGCACAAGCCAGTTCTTTGATAAATTTTATCTAGATTACTATTCTCACAAAGAACTACCCATAAATATTTCAGCAAAGCACCAGGCCTTTAATTGGCATTGATCTCTGGTCACCTGTAGGTTATTTGTGCAGTCCTTTGATTGCAATCCTTGATCTTTATTTGGAGGCTTGATACTAACCTTTATGTTATTCTTTGCATCATGCTATAAAATCTTGTCATAAAATTGGCAGAACATAAAAAGTATTCTTTATAGAAAAAGAAAACCATGGACAAGGAGATAACAATTCTGATTAATCCTTGGTTCCACCAACAATATTCAAGGACTAAAGGGAGAAGAGGATGTTGTGACACTGTTTAAATAAGACGCCTCCAAAACAGAAGAGCCTAAACTAGCAGATACTTACCACAGCAGTCCCTGTACTGCTTGTGCCACCGGAATGAAATCTTTCCTGAGCTTCTACAAAACATTTTGTGATGCAACATAGTTGGAGTTTTATTTTTTCATTTCATGAAGAAAAAATAAAAAGTCTTGTATAGCAAGGAAATATAAATGAAAGAAATGTGGATCACAAAACGTCAGTTAATGTTTCATTATTTCAGCCCCACAGAGACACACACTGAAAACTCTTTGGTCTCCATTTATAAATTTCTTGTACACTCCCTCTCTCTCTGATTTGCATTATGAAGTGTTTAAGTTCTCAGCTGATGATATGTTGACTCAGTTGATTTTCTGGACACAGGATTGTGAATGAGGAATACAGAAGTCAACAGAAAGCTGGCAATGTAATCGTTCAACAGTGTGTGTCATCAGCGAATTTCCAGGTGGCAAGTGAAATATTTCAAAATATTTGTTTGCAAGTGTGTATGAAAAATGCCCAGCCTTATGGTTTCAGGCCTTTTCACTCTATTGAGTATGCCATGTATGATATATGTCTAGGTGGTTTTTTTTACACTTTGGAGTACCTACTTAGAAACCTTTTTGAGAATATTAATCTGATCCCATTTCAAGAAGTGATATTCCAGCTCTAGCAACAACTGTGGGCTCAAAATGTTTATCTCTTCTCATAGAGGATGAAGACATGGCTTGCCATTGAGTACCAGCTTAGAAAGAGGTATGTGTATTTCATTTTGTTTGCTGTCTTTAATTCAACAAATAAAAGCATTCTATTTTCCGAAAGAGGAGGTTCAACTAGAAACAAAGCATTAATTTTTAACTATAGGAGAAACCAATCAATGTGATAACTCATCTGGGGATCTGGGGCAGTTTTGATACCTCTAAATCAAGATTGTCTATAATAATGTTTCATTTAATAACAAGGCAAAGACTGTTATAGAATTACATGTTAAATTGCATGAATACTGTCATAGAGCTCATAGAGAAAGATTTTTGATCCCACTGTAAGCTAATAAAGAATGGAAAAGGCTGCTATATTGAGAAAGTGTCTTGTTTCATTTTTAAAGATGCTCAAATTTAATAAACCAGCTGCCTGTCTTTTCCTATCAATTCCATGTACAGAACTTTTTTTCTATGAATCTGGATAAAAGGTGTTTTTAAATTATTTGCTAAAGGTGTTTTTAAATTATTTCCTTCTTCAAAATACAGAATACAGTTTAGCTTAGAAGTGTCTTCTTTGCGAAAACTGCAGGCAACACACAGGTCATGTTTTTTCAGTTGAATGCTTATGCTTCTGACTTAGAAAGAAGTAGAGTTTGTTTAACTTATAATTAAAGCAGCCACAACAGGGAAACAATCATCATGCTGATAAGGTGAAAAGTGAGAACTTCAGTTAAAATATTAATATATTCATTTCCCTCCGGGGTTAGTCAGTGTTTGGAATTCTTTAACCCAAGAAAAATAAGATGACTCAGACTCACTGTGATTAATCTGTCTGTTTCTATTCAGGAAACCATTCTGTGACACATCAATATCAGCTGTGGTCATGTAGGAAGAGAACAATCTGGATCATGAAAGTTCTCACAGAAACAAATTTTTGTAATAGTTCACAAAACTTTTCAGTAATTTTCAAGATTTCAGAATTTTCAGAATTGGTTGTCAGTAAAGTATTGAGCTCTGTGTATAGATTATAGCCTAACAGCAGAATGACGTGAAAAGAAAGTACTTTAATTTCCCTTTAAAAACTTAATCTCTTTCAAATTTAAGGCTGGTTGGTGGTTGGGAGGTGGAGTGGGGTGGGAGGGTCAGAGAGATGAAGATGATAGGACTGGGGAAAGATTTCTTCTCAGGGCCTGCAGTTTTTGAAACCTGTTTTTTGCCGTGGGCATAAGTAGCAGGAGTATTAGAAACTATAATCAAACTACTTCTAGTGGACATCAGTGGGCAGGTCTGCCCTTCTTGTTATTCTTGCTGCTACAGCTGCCACAGAAGAGCAGATCAAGAATTTTGTCTTTCCTCCCAAACTCCCTCCATGAAAACGATGCCCCATAAATTGAAACATGCAGTTCCAGAGATACTTCTGGGTGTGTATGCCAGCTTTTCCTGAAAAAAGGATCGTAAACATATCACTGCTTCTGAAACATATGGACTTCTTGATCTCCTTGGAGGTGCTCCAGCACCTTAGATACAAAACCTTCCATCATTTCAGAAGAGTGTCCAAATCTAGGTTTCCTGCACTTCATATCACACTCAGCTTTAGGGAATGTGTAATTTACATGTCAGCTGATGGGTAATGACAATAATATTGATGATATTGCTGTGACACATGCTCAAGAAATTATATTATTTTTCATCATATTTACTTTCTAGGAAAGGTGCATAATTTTCCCCTTGAAGTATTAGTTCTTAAGAACCATGTTGACTCAAAGATGATAGTTGTGTTTTATGAAATGGCAAATAAACATGGACACATTTAGAAATTAAATTTTAGAAATGATTAAAAATATGTGAAATTTTTTCAATCCAAAATAAATTATAACTCGGTCTAGGAACCAGAAAGCCAGCTATAAAAAGGGAAAATATAAACAATCATTCCAAATGCTGACTTGGCCATGGTTCCCATCATAACCAAGGATGAAATAAGATTTTTGCTTCTTCTTCAAAGTGGCAATTTAGAAATTTTATATTACTATTGTTGTTACTGACTGGACATATAAATATTTAATTAAATTATTCTGGGAGCGTTCATTGGTCAGCTGGCATGGCTGACGGGCACAGAAAAAGACACCTCTGCTGCTACATTTCTTTAGCCTGCCAAAAGAGTAGCTGCGCACAAACTGCCTCTGGGAATGGTGCCCGGCCATTCACAAGTAACGCTTTACAGTTCTGTGGAAAATACCAAAACTTACAAGGAATTTTTAAACTGATTGAACATGTTTGAGAGCGCATTTCTAGCAACTATAGCAATTCTCTGCCCCTGCTTTTTTCCAGATGCCAATTTGGCCTTAGAGATTTTTGAAACTGAAATTTCAGGATGCTAAGGAAAACTGTGAATTCAGGCGCCAGCACAATGAATAGAGTGGGATGAAGAAAGGTACCATGTGATCTCCTTATGGAGGGCACAGTCTGATAGTGACCTGATGGATCAGTGAACTTTTTGGTCAATGTAACCTCAATTTATGAAAGCAGAACTGGGGATACTGGAGCAACTGGAATAAGCTGATAAATTTAAAAATTCTCTTTGAATTGAATGGGGAATTCCCATGTTTCTTCAAAAATTTTCCTTTAGAAATACAATGATGCGTGTAGAAACACAGGGAGAGGGGAGCAGGTCAGAAGAAGGTGTTCTCAAAGATGTTTTTCTGACTGTGTCTGTTTGTGACACATCTTTGGATAACCAATTTTTGTCAAGGGTGTGAGAAAACTATTCAGCTTAAGTTGAAAATATTTCCTACCCAATAAGCCTTGGGAATGGGGATTCAATGGATGACTTAGAAGGATCTTTGATAGGATGTATTCATATTGGTGTCTCATATTCCTTTTCCTTCTTTCAGTTTATTTGGATTTTATTTTTTTTCTTTGAAAGAAAGTAGATAAATCTACAAGACCCTGATCTTGCAAAATATTATTGCAGAGAAAGATTGCAGATATTCTAACTGCTGCAGAAATGTATTCAGTTCTAAAGAGCTGATATATACTTCTCCTGCAAAGAAAGTGGTAAATTAATGAGTTCAAAGGTTCACAGAGATAAGTCTTTTCTTTCACCACCTAAGAACAAAATGCATTAGCAACATACATGTTGAGCTAAATCAAAATAAGTGCTAATACTTGAAATAATTTTTATATGATAGATACGAAAAGTAAGATGTTAATATGAGAAGCATTAAATATATTAACAGGCTTTCGGATCAGAAGACACACACTCAAGGGTTTTGAATTGTCTCCCAGACAAGGAAATTGTGAGCTAATTAAACAGAAAATTATTTTAAAGGTAGTAAAGTAGGCAGCTAGAATAATTTTTTTAAATCTCACCAAATATTTTGTGGATCACATTGTTAAAGAGAGTAGTGGGTTATAAGTACTTGTTATCTCTTAAATATGGCATAAAATGTTCTTTTAGGGCAAATTCACTGTGTGTCAATTTTGTTACAAGTCACCTGGATATTCATAGCAGACTTTAGCCTCATCCCCTCCCTGGAGTTAGTGGGATGATATTAATCAAATAAAATCTACAGTACTTAGGGTTTTGTATCTTACTGCTCACTGTAACCTTATGATATACAGCAGAATGCTCTCACTTCTGAAAGAACAAATTGGTACATCTTTCTACTTGATTATACATGCACCATTTATATATACTGTGTTATTCATGTTTCTGGTTACTTCTAATCCAAATCATCCCTTCTGACACAAGAACAATTCTTCTGCCACCTGCAGAAATGGGAAGTGTAAAACTACATGGAAGTTTTCCTTTTCCAAATTAAATGTTTTCATGTCTTCCACAGGATCTTGATTAGTAAGACAATACTAAAAAAACAGATAAACCACAAACCAAAACCCAAAAACCTACAGTTTTTACTATGATTTTATACAGGATAGAATTCTACCATATTTTTATGTATACGTGGTTGAAAGGTCTAAGAAAATGCAACGGTATTATGCTAGGTAAACTATAACTTATGCAGCAAATGCTCACAGATTTGGGACACTTCATTTGATTCTTTATGCCAGTTGAAAGAACTTACTAAGTATTTTGAAAAGTCTGAACCATTCATTTTAATCTTAATGGAATCATCTTATATGTGTGTTTTTCATATTCAACACAAGAATCGTCTGATTTGCTGGTATTATTTTCTGATCCTTAAAATATTTTAAGGAACATGTGTTTTCTGTTAACAATCAGAAAAAGAAACCATACTAATTTAATTTTGTATTATATGTTGTAACACATGCTTGACTGCAGAATTTTACTTCATGTAATCTAAAATATAACATTTTGTGTGTCTTTGTTTTCCTCCTCCCACCTTTTTTTGTCTCACATAATCTCACATAAGAACAGCTCTATCAGGTATTATGGGATATAAAGAATTACTTCTAATTCTTTGCAGGTGTTTCTGTTTTATCATCAAAACATCTGAGTACTTCAGTGACATTAGTTCTTTCCTACCTCCTCTGAGATGCAAGTAAGTTATAATCATACTTAAGGGATATTTATTGGAACACAATTCCAGTACCTAATACTAAGAGCAACTGAATAGGTATTAATATTAAATTTCATAGTTGCTCACTTTGAAACATGACCTGATATTGGTGTCTTGTATAAGCATTGGCCTTGCTTTACAGACAGAGATGTGTACCATACCTGTCCAGCAGGACAGTTGCACTTACTCGAGAACTGGCAAAGCTCCATCTCTCCTCATGAATTGTATAGTTCAGGCAACTATCACAGATCTAAATTTTTGTTTACCTGACAAAAGTCACAAATTAGTCGTTGCAAACAAGTACTCTTAATCACAAAGACTTCTAACTCTTGAGTTATGGTTGTGAGACAACATGAAACATTGATACTATCTGGACTTTCTTTTAGTTGCACTTTTTACTGCAAAAATTCACTGTATTTAGTAACTCCAGATGAGTTTCCAAAATTAATTGAGCTAGTAACTCAAAATGAGTTTTCAAAATAAAGTCCCATGTATTTCAGAACTAAGTTTCAGAAGGACACAACTGGTAGCTATTCTTTTTAATTGGAAAAATCTTATTTGATAGAGAAAAGAATTCCTTCCCTGGTGCCTGTCAATCCTGTGCTCTTAATGAGGCAGATTTCAATTAAAAGGCAGTATGCAATTATTTTGAGTTTATGATAACTCAGTGTCCTGCATTATTATTGTAGTACTCATTACAGAAAAAAGGTGGTCTTCCTTGTGTCACCAGCCAAGGAAAGAGAACTTTAGTTTTGTCTGATCTATGTGCACACTCAGTGCTTACTGAAACTAATAGCAAGTAAAAAAAAAAAAAGAAAAAAAGAAAAAAAAAAAGAAAAAAAAAAAAGAAAAAAAAAAGACCTAATTTTTCCAGTCTTTACTCTCTCAAGAGGCTTTCTTCCATTTAGAACTCTAACTGTTAGATGTTAGCAGGATCAAGGGATCAAGAAGAGAAGATACTTCTGAGCATGAAGTACGGCATAGGAGAGAACTGAGTTGCTAATTATGATCCATAATCAGTCTAACTCTATATGGTTTTGTTCAGTTGGAGAAAATCTGATGTATTTAGCTTTTACTGTTGCAATTGAGAACATCCATCTCAAATGTGCAGTGTGTGAAGCATGAGCTTTGTCTGTATTCAGGAAAAGCAGCTATACTACTGTGCATCAGTACTAGTTGTTCTCATAGCTTAGGCCTCAAATTCAGCCATTTTTGTCATGTATCATTTTTATTTCCCTCTCATCCCTTCCTGTTTCAGGGATGCATAGTTTACTACCTGCCAAAGTGAGGTTATCTGATTCCTGTTCCAATCCAAAGGCTGCTGTTGAAGATTATATTTCTGTTTCTGAAAAATTGCATTTTCTGTTGAATGTACTCAGAGTGTAAAACAGTATTTCTTTCTGGAATGCAAAATCTTCAGGAAAAATTGAAAGCAGTAACTAAAATGGTCATGGTTATAGTATTGGAAATTCATCTATGCTGAGAATAACTGAAGCAGGAATGGTCCAGAAAGTGGGCAGAGTTGTGAGGTCTGCTTAAACAGCCTCTGTTACAGGTTCTACTGCAATCAATAAGTTGACCAGACTGGTTAATGAGATGATCAAATAAGTATTAAATTTTCTTGCAATAGGAAAAAGGGAATTCCACAGCTTCATGATTTTGGGAAAAGCTTCCAGTCTGGGTTTAAACAAGACAGGTAGAAAGCTTCTTGGGTGGTGGCTGCCAGGATCTTTCCCAAGAAAAAACTACACATTTTTATAATACATTTGCTTAAAAAATAAAATATTATTTTTTTCTGAAAATATATAATATATATTATAAACTCAATATATATAATCAATTCAATATTCAATATGTATAATCAATAAAGTATCACAAATATGTGGCCAAATTTAAGCATACCACTTATTTAAAAACCTTAGTATTGCACTGGAAGGAATCATAAGGTTAAATATTTTCTGAATTATCTTGAGATTACTTTTAAATGTCACAAAGAACAACAAAGAACAATGTCTAATAGAAATTGTGGTAGGTGTGATTATTTAATACCTCCTGAGGCATTGGTAAAATGTATTAAATCTATACAGTTACACTTTTGGAAGTCCATAGTTATATTTTACTAATTCAACAAGGATATTTGAAATTCAAGTAACAACTTTAATTTAATTTCCCACTGAAAACAGCTGACTTTGAAGAGTCTGAGCTTTTAATGAAAGCTGGCCAAGACCCTTGATACTGCAAAGATATCCTCAAAAATTATTGTTATAGATTTATGGTAGCTTATTAAATATCTGCAAAATTAGTGTAACTGCTGTTACAAAATAACGTTACTGCCCTAATTTTAGAATATTTTCATCATTATTGAGCTTTGTGAAATGTGTTATGTTAAATGTAAAAGTTTCCTAATTTATGCACAGCTGCCTACAGCTATTCTGTGTGTTTTCTGAGATACTACTTTTTTTTTTGACATCAGAGAAAAGTCTGTGTATGTTGGGTAGAGTTCTTTATACTGTCTGGATGTCTAAGATGTTGCTTTTTCAGCTGTTCATGATTGTGTATAACAGGTATATGAAACTGGTGTATTTCTGGTTGCAAAAACCTGCACCATTTGAAGAGTGATCAGATGTCTTACACAAAACTGGTATCTATTCTCACTGGGAGAGGCATCCACATCTTCTCTGGGTTATCTGTTCCAGTGCCACCCTTTCAGAAAAGAACTTCTTCCCACTATCTAATCGAAACCTACTCTCTTTCAGTTTAAAATCATTATTCCTCACTCTATTACCCTATGCCATTGTGAAAAGTCCCTCTCCAGCTGTCCTGTAGACCACCTTCAGCTTCTGGAGGGCTGCTGTAAGGTTTTCTTGGAGCCTTCCCTTTTCCAACCTGAACATCCCAACTCTCTCAGCCTCTCCATATGTAAGAGGTGATTCAAAACTTCTTGATCATCTTCTTGACACTCCTTGGGCTTGCTCTAGCAGGTCCACATCTTTCTTATACTGGGGATTCCAGAGCACAATGCTCCAGATAAGGCCTCACCAGTGCAGAGTAGAAGGGTAAATGCCTTCCTCAACCTCTTGCCACACTGCTTTTGGTGCAGTCCTAAAGGATACTGTTCATTTTCTGTGCTGTGAGTTCAGAAAATATTCAATTTAATATCCACAAATATCTCAAAAGCCTTCTCCACAGGTCTGCTCTCAATGTGCTCATCATCCTGACTGTATCCATGTTGGGGATTTCCCCGAGGCAGGTGCACCATGCATTTGTCCTGTTGAACTTCCTGAAGTTTGCACTGATCCACCTCGCCAGTTTGTCAAGGTCCCTCTTAAAAAATTTGCTACACTCCATCCCCTGTTCATGTTCTTGATAATGATGTTAAAAAAAATCCAGTCTCAATACCAGCTGTTGAGAAAAGCCACCTGATGCAGATCTCCACTTGCATATTAGGCTGACAGCAGCTCTTTAACTGTGACTGTGCAGCTAATTCCTTATTCACTGAGAAGTCCACTCATCAAATCCTTATCTCTCCAATTTAGAGACAAGGATGCTGTGTGTAACAGCATGCTGGCTGTGGCTGTGTTTGGATTTGTGCTGAAAACAACATTGATAATACAGGACTGTTTTTTGTTACTGCTGAGCAGGGCTTGCACAGCATCAAGGATTTTCAGATTCTCACCCCAGAAGTAAGAAGGCTGGGGGTGAACAAGGAGTCGGAAGGAGACAGCTGACCCCAAATGGCCGCAGGGATTCAATACCTTTTGGCATCATGCTTTGTATATAAAGCTGAAGAAAGAAAGAAGAGATGGGACAATTGAAGAGATGGCGTTTTGGTGACCCAAGTCACTGTATGCTTGATGGCATTATGCTTTCCTGGGGATGGCTAAACAGCTGCCTCTGCATGGGAAGGGTTGAATAGATTTGCTTGTGTGCTCAGCATTTGCTTAACCTATTAAACCATGTGCCTCAACCCATGCTGCTTGCAGTAAAACAACTTTGTTTCCTCTCTGCTGTTCTTGGAATTTTTTTCCCAAATCATTTGACATCAAATGAACAATATTTGACTATGGCATTTTTTTTAACTTTAAAAAATAGTGTAATGCCGCACTGTTCTTAAAGATACATTCAATGATGTTTTGTGTTGTTTCAGTCTTCCCTAAAACCAAAGTTGTATTTCAGAAACTGGAGGGGAAACAACTGGAAAGTGTACCAGCCATTTTCACTAATAAAGTGTTGCCAATGGTTGCCAACGGTTGCCAACGGTTGCAAACGATGCTAACGGTTGACAACTGAGACTGAGACTGAGACTGCTTGTGGTCTCTGCTTTAATGTCGTGACCGCCTCGACTGCGACAGGGGCCCATACAGGGTCCTAGCAATTGGCAACCGTGACCCACTGGGATGTGGTGGGGGAGGTGGCATTGGTGCAGCTGAGAGTGGCAGGTGAAAGCCAAGGGAGGTCCGGACCTGATTCCCTCCAATCAAGGCACCTGGAAGTAGGTGAGCCACCAACTAGTAATAATGGGACAAAATTTATCTAAAGAGGAAGAAAATGTTCTGTCTACATGGAAAGTTTTGTTAAGAAATAAGGGAATTAATACATCAGACTATGCACTTCGTAATATAGTGCTGTGGGCTAAATCACAGAATTTTGGCACTGATCCCGACACAGCATTTAGTGTTAAGGCATGGAAAAAAGTCGGGGACAGACTTTGGCAAGTCATTTGAGTGGGAGATAAAACAGTTTTTGATCTAGCAGTTACTTGGAACTCGCCCTTTGAGGCTTTAAAGGAATGGAAGATAGAGAGAGAAATGGAGCAAGATGCGGACGAAGAGTCGGGCCTGATTACAGAACCTGGCAGGAGGGCCTCTGAGGTAGAAGAAACCCAGCCATCTGCCCCCCTGCTCCCCTCTGAGCGGCTTGAACAACCTGCAAGTCTGTATCCTCCTTTACCTGACAGTAACAGCAACAGCGAATCAAGTGATGAGTCGCCCACAGTAACACCTGACTTGGGGCAAGGAGCTCTGGTCCCTTCATCTCCTAAGAGCTCTAGCCTTGCTGCCCCATGGACTTTGCCTCCATGCCAAGTCACTGTGCTTCCTCGACACCCTCAGGAGTTTTGGGAATTTGTTAGGAGGAAAGCAGTGGAAGAAAAGAATTGGGACATCATAGAAAATGCAAACCCAGATTGCAAAAAGATTATTGACACTTTGCCTGGGGAACCCACCTTGTCTGAAATGGTTACTGCTTGCTAAAAGTTGGTTCAGTTGAGCATAAAATGGCAGCTCTTGCTGCAGTGCTAAGACCTTCAGGGAAGTGTTATAATTGTGGACAACAGGGGCAAGTAAAGTCACAGTGTACTGTCCACAAAACAACATTTAGGCCAAGTGCAAGGAGCGATGTATGCAATCATTGCGCTAAATCTGGACACTATGCTAAGCAATGCAGGAGTACTTAAAGATGGATGAAGGACAGGAACGATTGTATTAAGAATGGGAATTTTGTTGATGGTTGTGATTGCAATTTTATGTGTCCCCTCTCTGCTTGGGTTTTTGCAAAGGGCCCTGCAAAAATCCATAGCAACTGTATTTACAGTTCAAAAACAAAAAAAGGGGGAATTGTGGAAGGGGCTAGCTGTTAGCTAAAGGAGCGAGAAGTAAGAAGAAGAAGCTGAACCAAGGAGATCGAGAGAAGAAAGATAAGAGCATTCTGCCACTGGAGGGGAAACAACTGGACAGTGTATAAAAGATCAGCCATTTTCACTAATAAAGTGTTGCCAATGGTTGCCAATGGTTGCCAACGGTGCTAACAGACAACTGAGACTGAGACTGAGACTGAGACTGCTTGTGGTCTCTGCTTTAATGTCGTGACCGCCTCGACTGCGACAGAGATTCAGTGTTAACCAAAAACCCAGAAGTTCAGTGACCGAATTAATAAATATTCATCTAGTGATCTCCAGAATGACATCATTCACATAACCTGAATCCCCATGATAGATGAGAGTTATATTTTGCCTCTTATTTGACCCTCTGTCAACAACAAGCCTCTAAATTTTAACTGTTGTTTCTCATTCCTACATTGTTCTGCAGTGATCTAGTCAGATGGTAAGGTGAGTAAAAATTATGGAGGTGTTAATTCTGTGTCTCCCAGGACTTAAGGGGAACTTATTATGATAGAGATTCCATTCCACATCTTGCAGGTAATTATCTACACGATCATTCCTGATGAAAGGGAGCTTTTTTTTTCAGGAGAAACCAACATGATGACAATAAAAGTGAACTCTGCTAAGGGGAGAAAGGAAGAGATTACATATAAACTTGCTTTCTATTTTTCTTCTGTTTTTCTTCTCCTCCTTCTCTTTCTTCTTCTTATTCTTCTCCTTCTCTTCATATTATTTTCCTTCTTTCCTTTCCTTCTCCTCCTCATCATTTTTCTCCCCCTCCTGGCAAGCAATATTATTACATAGAATATTCTAAAGCCTCTTAAATCATGATAGGCACCTAAATCCATTAGATTACTTTTTAGTAAGATGAAGGCAAGTATGTCAAAATTATTATTTATTTTCAGAATCAAAAACAGGGAACAATTAAATATTTCTTGGTGGTGAAATTGAGTAATGAACATATGTTACACCACTGTCATGGTTTGACACTGGCTGACTGCCTGGCACCCACAAAAGTCACTCGCCCTCCTCTGTCACAGCTGGGCAGAGGAAAGAAAAATTTCATGAAGAGTTCATTAGGTGAGATAAGGACCAGGAGAAAACCCTCCAAGGGCAAAGCAGGCTCAGCTTAGAAGTACAAAGTGAATTTATTACTAAAAAAATCAGAGGAGGATAATGAGAAGCAAGCCCTTAAAACACATTTTTCATCCCAGCCCCTCCCTCTTTCCCACCAAGGGTCTGGGGACTCCTTCCCAGCACAAGGGACTAGGCATGGGAATTTTGGTCAGTTTGTCACCAGAGAGGTCCTTCTGCTGCTCAAGGAGAGGAGTCCTTCCCCTGTGAGGCTGTAGGGCGTTTTCCTTTCCAGAGTGGTTCCAATATCACTAGTAGTCCTCCCAAAATTGCTGTGGCATGGGTGCAGTGGCCCAGCCTGGAAGCAAGGGCCCTCTCTCCACTGGGTCTCTCACTGGGTCACAGCCTCCTCCAGGCATCCACCCGCCCCAGCATGGGCAGCTCCCCCATGGGCTGCAGGTGGATCTCTGAACTCCCTGTGCACCCATGGGCTGCAGGGGCACAGCTGCTTCACCATGGTCTTCACCACAGCCTGCAGGGGAATCTCAGCTCCAATGCCTGGAGCACTTCCTCCCCCTCCATCTCCATTGACCTTGTGGTCTCCATGCTGTTTTACCTCACGTGTTCTCACCTCCTCCTCTTGTCTAGCACTGTGCCCCACTTTGTGTTTATTGTTTTCTTAAAAATAAAAAGAAAAAGTATGTTATCCCAGAGATGTTGCTATCATCTTTAACTGGCCCAGCTTTGGCCAGCACCATGTCCATCTTCAGAGCTGTCAAGGACTGGCTCTGCCAGACATGGTGGAAGCTTTAGCAGCTTCTCACAGATGCCACCTCTGTGGCTCCCCGCTACCAAAATCAGGCATGCAAAGCCAACACAACCACTAATGCTATTTTAAAAATAATAAGGTCTTTTTTATTCAGAAAATCTTTATGCCAGCTAGGCTCCTGGGTTTCAATGTTTTTCAAATTTTTTATTACACTCTACTAATATCTGTGAGACTATAACTCAACCAACTCACCCCTTACCATAAGATTTGGTAAGGCCAAACTTTCTCAGGACTTTCTCAGACGAGTACATTTTCTACTTCACTTTCATAACTAGTCTGTCCCTTGAGGCAACATCATTCTCTTCCCTAATTCCTTGTCACCAACTGAAATGTGGAAGCATAGGGCTTTTGTCTATGGAGCCCAGAAGAGCAACGTGATCTCCTTGCTTGGCCTGGCTGGCAGAAGCTGGCTAAAAAATGAGGAACAGGAGTGATGGACAAGCCCGGAAAATAAAAACTTACATAATGAATACAATCAACTTGGAAACCGCAGGTTACAGGTACTAGATTTCAAAGACTTCTGGGCAAGGCAAACACAGACAGGTATAGGGGTATCTGAGGGCAAAGGTACAGTCACGAATGTGTACTCAGAACATGACCTTATAAGAAAAATGTCCTGAAGCAACAGAGAAAAAGAACTGGAAACTTGACCAAATAGAGGACAGTCCTGTTAGCATACTGGCTCCCAAGAACCATGGTTTCCACTGTGACCTGGCTAGGTGCTCCCCTTCAGTATAGTGTCCCCAATGGTCTGAGGTCAAAACCCTCTGTAAAAGCATCTGAGGTAAAAATCTCAGCAGGACAAGATTCTACTATCTGCCTTCAGTTTAGTTATTTGTTTTGAGGTCATGTTTATTTGTTTGTTTGTTTTCTTTTTTTTTTTTTTTGTTTAGCATGGCTAAGTTTGATATAATGAGATGTCTTCTCTTGAACCCAGCTTTCATTTATGGTATTTAGAATCAAAATGAAACAAAATTCTCTTCTTTCTTGTAATTTTATTTTTGATGTCATATTGTTTGAATGGAGCCCAAACGCACACCCTTCCCTGAAACATGACAGAAAGAGCATAAGTTATAAATTTATAAGTCATTTACTATATACTTGATTTAGCAGAGACACAGTGACTACTAATTACCACTTATGAGAAAATGGACATGAGATAGGTGATATAAAAGCAAAGTATTATAGATAAATTATCATCACCATTAATAGTGTTCTTATTTACAGTGCTATCAAAAGACTGTATTACAACATCTTCAGCTATCAATAAAATTTTATCAGCTTTTGTAAAAAACAAGTGAACCTGCTGTCTTAATGTTTCACATTATTGTATAATGTAATTAAATTTTTCTTCCTCTATATGTGGCATGGAGGTGATTAAAGACTTTCTACCTCCCAAGGAAATCTGGATGACAAGAACTTTATACTTTTTTCTTAGCAGATGACTAGGAGTGGAAAGATGAATGAAAAGGTTTCTTGGTAGAATTTATGCAGCAGATTTATCCTTCAATTAAAAATATTGATCAGGAAAGGGATCCTTTTATCTATGGCATCTTTGTCTGTTACAAAGCAAAAGTCATTATTCCATATTACAGTTATTACATTTATCCATCCTTCTTTAGTGCAAAAGCCACAAAGTAAGATTCTCAATGTTTTTCTGATTTTTTAATATTGGTTTTGACAGTCTTTAATAGACAGTTCTATTTTTGGAACTCAAAGCTAACAGTGACCTTTCACTGCAAGGATTTTTCAATGCAATGAGCACATTTATTTTTATTAATCCAAGGTTAGCTCTTACATGAATTCCTCCTTCTGACATTTGCAGCAACCCAAAAACTAGGATCTTATTATAAGGTTTAAATAAAAGCTTTCAGCTGCTTCATTAATGATACAAATTACAACTACATGGAAATAAGGTATTTTTAAAGTATTTGTTTTACTTCTTAAGATTTCATGAGGTACAACACGAAGAGAGTTCTATTTTTTAAAACACAAATGCTGTGATGCTCTTTTATATATGTCATCCTCAGCTGCAGGGTCAAATAATGCAGAAAAACCCTGATTCATGAGTATTTTCTTGAATAACATTGACGTGCATCTGACTTATTTCTTGAGGTGATAGTATTTGCAGTTTATAAGTGACTGGATCAGCCACTTGAAATTGGTCACATGCTCATAATTCTGAAGTCTTTTACTTGCTTAGCTACAATTATGACTTTCTTGGGAAGGCATATTTTTTTATTTATTCTTATTCCATATTTTTCCACTGAAAGTGGTTGGTTTTGATCAGTAACGTACTAGAAATTTCGTGTAATATCCTGCAAACTGGATGAAACATGGCAAATTGAATAACTAGCTGGGTTCTTAAGTGTTCTGTGAAGAATTTGGCTAAAGGAGGTCAATCTGAACATAATAGCAAGACTAGCATGACTTTGTGACTTTGGGTAATGTTTCTTAGCATATTCTCTTTTAAAAGCAAGTCAAAATGAATCATACTTTATGCTTGGTCTTGACTTGCTATCAAAACTTTTTGTAGGGCTTTTGAAATCAGTGCATCAATGACATGAAATTTAACTTCAATTCATCTCCATGTATCTCTGGAATGAGCATAACTGTTATTTTGAATTTGGAAGACTGCATGATAATAGCCAATATTGAATTACGAAGATCAAAAAAGAAGCAAAGATCACAACGACATTCTTGTAACCGCAGAGTTCACTGTAACAATCAAAGTAAAAAGATTAGTGGTTTTGCCAGGTCTAAATTTTGACAAAGCTAGCAGTCAAAATGTACCATGATTTCATTGTTGCTATCTGCCCTTCCTGATAAGGAATTTTTAAACGCACTTCATAGCAATCATATTTGTTTTGTAGATTAATGAAGAAAAAAGGCATCATGTCTCATAATAAGCACTTGTTAAAGGAAGCATAAAGAGAGTCAGTAACTGATTCTTGTGTGAGATGAAGACCACTGAAGACTTGCTGTTGAGAGAGGAAGTTCTAAGTTATTCTTTCTATCTTGACTTCACAAGAAACTGATGACGAAATGTTAACACGTAAGGATAAGAAGAAAGGTTTAAATTTGAATGAGCCCCAGAGTTAGCTCAGTACTTAAATCTGGTGTCACACAATAAAGCCTTTGGTGAGAACTGAGAACTGTTTCATTAGGGCTGCATACAGAATTTTATGGAGGAAGAGAAATCTTGTGTCTGTCATTTAATGCTAACATAAATTAATTGTTGGAATATTTTCCTTTTTTTTTCAATTTGCTGACTCCTGAGAAATCTTTGGATGTGTTGTATGTTTTTTATTTAGTACATAAACACATAGCAATTTGTTCTGATACAAATTTTGGTAACAATTTTAATGTGAGGAAATCTGAGATAATTTATTACTTTTTGCCATGTCTACTCCACAAACAAAAGTTTCTGAATGCCTTTGACATGATGACCAATCCATCACATATACTGCCAGGTATCTATGTAGTGAAAAGAATTGCATCTCACTGCTTGGGTTGTTTTGCATGGGATTTTCTGAGGCTTGGAAACAGGAGCATCTCTGAGGAAAATGTATCTGCTAGTCTTCACTAAAGAGAAAACCTCTCCATTGTATGCAAAATACTGGCAACATGACTGCATCTTGAGGGGGACTCTAGAGACTCAAGATAACTTCATTGACTAAATTAGGGTAATACTATGTGATTTAGGTAATCAATCTCTTATTATCAAATAATGCAGAAAATTACTAAAGCAGCACAGTTTAATTGTTTCAAATATATCCATGTAAAGATAGAGTTCATATTGAATGCATTATCATTCATATCATAATCAGTCTGGGGAAAGTTTACCAAGAGAAAAAATAGAAATATTGTTTCTTATAAATAGTTAGCCTTTGTGTTAATAAAACAATCAACATAATTTATATGAAGATTTTCCTTAGGGGACCATTTTTTTCTTTCATTTCTCTCCAAATACACAGCGTTTGTAATTTGGTATACATTATTCATTTATACATACATCTCATCTACATGGTGGTGACAAACAGAGATGTGATAAATAGAACTAATTCTGTGGGAGCTGTGATTTAAATTCTCCACCCCAGCGGGCATTATCACTCTAATATGACGAATAAAGCAAGATAATAAATATTTATTTTGTCCCAAATATAGAAAGAATTATTTCCTTTTCTCACACAAATATGGACTTCTAAATTACAGTGGAACAGACCAATATTTTATTTGCAGCCTAGTTCTAACAGGAAAAGTAAGGTTATGTACATTTTGATGAAATCAGTCTGGAAATAAACTGCCATCCTTGCCAGAAAGTAATTTTTTTTTCACCTCTGATTCTGGAAGATTCTGTTCTAAGTGAGGTTGCAGTACAGAAGGTTTATTTTTAGGTAATTTAAAAAACTGAAGGGAAAACAATAGGACATTTCACTTTCTCATACCTCCTTATATGGATACATTGTACTATTGATTAGACATAAAAGCAACTCTTGATATTAAGGTGGAAACAAAATATGTTACCTTAAAATTATTTTTAAAAAATTTCTTTTAAACCAACACAGTTTTCCTGCATTATATTTAATACTTAACAATAACAAAGAAAAATGCTAGTGTCAAATACTGTAATTTTTATATTAATATTTCTCCTTAGACTCCTAGACAATGAAGAATATGAAAAGATGACATGGAGGGCAATAAGAAGCCCAAATCAATAGATGAATTATCACATACTGTGGAAAGAAAGAAATTAACTCTGTGACATCCCAAAGTAGTGTTGATGCTTTATACTAGCATATTCCATTACCAAGTGCATATATAATTTAGCAGACACTGCTGTTTCAACCTGGCTTGCAAGTATGTGTTTCACCTTTTAATTAATTACCAATTTAAATAAATTCAACAGAAGAACATGCATATTTGAAAAAATGTTTCTTTGAGCTCCTGCTGTGCAGGAGACACTGCCTGACCATTGCAGGATCAAACACACAGAGTGAGCTTAATGCAGAGTTTTTACAGTAAGTGTCTACAAATTGTCATATTAAAGCTTCATGGTCTGTTTCATTGACAAAATAAAGTGAGTGTTAAGAAAATTTTGGATTTGTAGTGATTATTTTAATAGTATTTAGCTTTTGTCAAGTGAGACACGATTGTTTGAATATTCTGATCTTTGCATTTCCTATGTGCTCTTACTCAACTTTTAGTTATACAGCCCAGAAGGGAAATAGAGGAGAAAAAGGACAATTCCTTATTTGCAATTTTTTCTTAGATTCTGCATACCTAAGATTAAATTGCTGTGTTCTAATTAACTTCTTACTGAAGGATTCCAAATGCCAAATTTTCAATGGATTTTAAATTTATTTTAAACCAGTAAGAATCAATTTTCAGTAGCCTGTGAAAATTGTCAGTGTAGTTTTCTCATTTTTTGCTGCTGCCAGAGTTTCAGTGGGTAAAGTATGTCTCAGAAGAGTTAACTCTGGCCCATGCAGAAAACATCACAGCAATGGTTACAGGGTTCAAATTGTTGACTTAAAAATAGTAACTTCTTTGCTTGCCTATTGCTTCCAAAATCTGAGGATCATTTTGTACTCCATTCAGATTCAATCACTTTCAGTAAGAGAAGTAGCTGTTTTAAAAACCTATAAAATATGGCAAGTACTGACTTCAAGCAGGGCATGCAGCCAAAATAATGAGAAAGGAATTTTTTTCCAATTATAATTCTAAGATTGAAAATTCAAGAAATATATATATTCTATTTTTAAAAAAAGGTCAGCGAATCTGAAACAAATTACTCAAACCTACATTTTGCCTGCAATCTGCATCCTCTTTCAATGTCCTTTAGGACTGCAACTCCTGTCAGAGGAGATTATTGTCCTGCTCTGCTCTCCACTGATGGGGCCTCACCTCAAATCCTGGGACAGCTTTGGGCAACACAATATAAAAATATATTAAGCTTTTGGAGAGTGTCCAGATGCAGGCCATATGGATGGCAAAGGAGTTTAAGAGGAAGCCAAATGAGGAATGACTGAGGTCACGGGGCCTGTTCAGCCTGGAGAAGAGGAGACTGAGGGGAGACCTCATCACACTCTGCGATTTCCTCCTGAGGGAAGAGGAGGGGCAGACACTGATCTCTGCTCTGTGGTGCCCAGTGACAGGACCTGAGGGAACAGTCTAAGATTATGTCAGAGGATGTTTAGGTTGAGTTTCAGAGCAATGTTCTTTACCCAGAGTGTTTTTGGGCACTGGAACAGGCTCCCCAGGGCAGTGGTCACAACACCAAGCCTGACAGATTCCAGAAGTGTTTGGACAATGCTCTCAGACCCATGGTGTCACTCTTGGGATGCCCTGTTCAGAGCCATGGGTTGGACCTTATGATTTTGATTGGTTTCTTCCAACTCAACATGTGCTGCGATTCTGTCATGTTCTATGATTCCTGCATGCATTGCAGCAAAGTAATTCAGAAATTTAAAAAAAAAAAAAGGGAAAGAGAAGAGGAAATAAAAGGCATGGCTAAATAATTGTACTAATGGGTTTGCTCATTTTGGCATATATTTTGAACTATTTTTTTTTAATAGTATGCTGGTATTACTCTAGACTGGATATGAATTACCAGCAACAACAAAAAAAGGTAAGGTACTCTTCAGACGGTTAGGATAAGGCATCTCTTTTTCTGTATGTTAAAACTTCATTAGACTGAAATATCTTCTGATTAGAGGAAATTTTCATTCAGATAAAAGTAACAGTAGAATCAGTTTAAAAAATCAGCTTGGAGTCCTGAAAATGTTTAAATAGCTCCCCAGAGCTTTCCAGTTCACTGTTTTGAAATCTCAAAGGGACCATTTAATGAGTAGAAATAATCAAATAATGAACTTCTGACATCTTTTTCATTCCATGACACATCACATCAGGGTATCTTCAAAAAAATCTTTCACAAGTCAAAAAAAAGAAAAAAAAATTATAAATAACCCCTAGTGTATTGAACAACTTCTGGGCTTCTGGGTAAAACCCATGTCAAAGTCTTTGGAAGAGCACTGGAATATTTTGGATGAGTAAGTTTGTGAACAAAACCTCTTTGGATGAGAACCCTTGGTATCTGGAACTTTTGGAAGCCAAAAATTGTGCATTTACTGACTATAAAATACGGGAATAGACTTACCTTGGTGTTTTTCTTGAATTGTTGATACTTGACCAGACTCTTTAAGCAGGTCATCCATTCTTTGATGAAAATGTTAAACAATTAAAAATCACTTTCTTTCAGCAGATCAATAGTAATTTTGGGCCATCTGCCAATCTATGAGATTTCATATTGGCACATTTTTCATATTGGCACATTTTTCATACTGTCAGATTTGCTGTAATTTGTGTGAATTCCAGCTTATTTGGTGCGAAACATCAAAGAACTTTAGAGTACACATAAATGAGCATTAAGAAGGTTTTCAAAAAGCATTGTGACAGGTTTCAAAATCATGTAGAATATAAAAAAGAACCTCTTCCAGAAGCAAAACAGTATAAGAAAGATGACCAATACTGAGGAAATGCTCTTTCCTATTCTACATCTAATGAGTTAATTAAAGTAAACTAGTAAATTAAACAGATTTGTAAATCAAACTAAGAAACCAGAAAAAAAAAAAAAAAAAACAAACTCATTAGTTTAGTGAGGGAGATATAACTCTTTAACTGTATTAATTAAATAACTATTTCAAGGTGCCATTGCAATTTATTATTCATGATGGATTCTTTATCTGAAAACTATGTAAGTACTACAATATTTGGTTGTACAATGTTATTTTTCAAACTTTTACAATTCACATTACATTTCTCACAACACTGACAAATTATTCCTCACATGACCTCTAATTCAGTCAACTTTTCTTTAATACTACAGCCATTTATCTTTGTCTTGAGAACTTGACATCTATATGCAATTTACCATTGCTCTTAAGCAGGTTTACTTTACAGTGTTACTGAAGAGGTACTTGCACTACTGATTTTAAGATTCTTTTATTGATATCCTAACTACAGCATTGTCTTTCAAAATGCCAAAATCTGCAGGTATAGAGAGTATTTGCTAAAATTATCAACTATAACTTCAAAATTCTTACTATAAGAGTGAAAAGGGAAGCAGTGGGGTCACAAAAGATGTTATTTGTATATTTCGTGTCACTAGTTGGTGATTCATGTACAGTCAACAAGCTCTAGCATTGAAATCTGGTTTAATAAATATTCTTTGCATGTTAGTAACCAGGCATATGAACCTGTGACATCATTCTGTAGCTGTCATTCCTTCTGGACATGTCTCTTTTAAATATCCTGTTTAGTGTTTCATCATTGTGCATATTATAATGCATCTCATCTTTTCAGAATTTTGTTAATTGTCCTGATGCATTAAATTTCCATCCATGGCACCTGGATGGAAACAGCTGCCTACAAAATATACACTTGCACAAAAATATCTCACTAAATAGAACATAAAGGGCACTCAATCTTTTGTTGGAATTTTTCCCTCACTACTAATATGCTTATATATTGCGACTGGTAATTAAAGAATTTTATTTCAATCATGTTTCATTTCTTCATAGTTAACACTGATTAGTGAGCCTTTTTGAAATTTACTGAAATATTAATTTCATTTTCAAATGGGATGTAACTGAAATAAATATTTCTAATTAGAAATATTGTGATTTTGGAATAATGCGGGTTCCTTCAGAAAAAGATATTTAATCAAGACTGACACCTTATTCAGGACAATTCTGAATGATCTTGCAATTTAACTAAGAGGATCATAATTTTTGTGTTTTGACATATTCAACATTAAAACAATTTCCTTTCAGTTAGAAACAGTATTTCTTTTGGATGTTCATTAATTTTAAGCAGTGTTTGATTTTGAAAATCAAAACTATAAATTAAATAAATTTGTTCAGCAATTCTGGTGCTTTGGATTATAGTTCAGTTCTTATTTTGTAGATGTAGACTGAAGAAAATAACTTAAACATCATGTCTATGAATACTGCATGGCAATAGTTTAGTGTACTTTAGTACACGTCGTGCTTACCCAGAGAAGATTCTACATTTTTAAACCTGATTACAGTGACAAATGTGTCTCTAACCTTTCTGTAGAAGTAAGAAATGTCTGCTATTATAGTGCTTGAATTTGTTTAATTTGTATAATATTTGCTAAAATTGTCTTTGAGGTGAAAAATATTTGTCTAAAATTTACTGACAAATAATATATGAAATTTAGCAGCCCATGTGATCCATATTATTAAAATTTCCTCAAAGTGCTTATGTAAATGAGAATACTCTTGAAAAGTTTGAATATGAAAAAAAAAAAAATCTTTTCCTTCAGGAACACTTTTTATTCACTTCAATAAAAAGGGTACTTCACACTGAACCCTTTGATCTAATTGCTTGTTGTTATCAGAATCTGGGAATTATTCCATGGTCTGACCCTTCCTTTATACCACCAGCATCCATCAATGCTGTCCTAAATTCACCAGATTGAATTCTTCTACTTAAGAAAATTTACATAAACATTTTTTTTTCTTGTAAACAAGGAGAAAGGATGATCAATTCTTTGCCCATCCCTAACATTTCCTTCAATGCTATTTCTAATTTCTGTTTGAAGATCCAGAGTAATATAAAAATGCCAATACTGTAATAGGAGCATGCCTTTGTTGCAGAGAGTCTTAATCTTCTTTGGCTTAAAGAAACTGTACTGATTAATTATCATATTCAAAACACAGCTCCTTATTTAACCGGAAAACCACAACTTTAGGACCAATGTATAGAACAGAAGGGAAAAAAACCTGATTAATTAAATAAATTACCTCTTTTTAACTCAAAATCTTTCAACAGTAGAGACATAACTAATTATATTTTTAAGTATCATTCATCCTGTTGAAATTTTAATATGTGGCAGAATTCCAACCAGATTTTATTTTCAAAAGAAGGACATTTCATGATGATGATATCCATCAAAAAGTGGGGATTTGCCTTTTTTTTTCTGAACACAAAGAAAAGCTGTGTCACAATCTTCTTGTAACTGAAATTTGCTAGGAAGATAAATATAATTTTTTTTTGTCTATCTAACTTAGGAGCCCTCCCAAGAGTCAGTTATCTCATTTATTTTCCTCTCCCTTTTCTTATTTCTTTTCTTTCTTCTTCCTTTTTCTATTTTCTTTTTTTTTTTTTTTTACTTCATCAGCAATATGCAAGCTGTTATGTGAGCCCTGAAGTGTGGCAGTAACACAAGGTTTTAAATTTATTTTTAGTTATTTATTTTTTGTTATTTTTAATTATTTATTTCATACCACAAAGCAGTGCAACTTTATTTAGAACATACCTTATTACTTTATTACATCTGCATTTGGCCTCAGTGGAAAAATATGCACATGTATAATTTTGATCTGATGATGCAGACCTATCACACCACAGTAATATCAACCAGCTTCAATTCAAATCCAGGACAGAAGAGATTAATTTATTGGGGAAGGCTGAGGCAACCCAAGGAAAAAAGAAAAGTACAGTTTTTTGTTTACTGCTTTTTTCAGTAATTGAGTCTGAAGCTTCATAATGATACAGAATTTTAAATTATAAATAATAACAAAAATACTTAATTATTTTAAAATTAAATACTAAATGCTTAAATACTACCTGCAATGACATTGGTAATTTTTATATATCTGTGTAACTTATATAATGTTATATAATTATATAACAAAAAAGTTTGTGTATATACACATTTATATATAAATCTGTTTTTAATGGGTTTACCAGAAATGGTTCAAAACTGGAAAAACTGCAAATTCAAAGTTTTTAACAGTTCCTAAAATATCACCATAGAGAGAAGAGAACAGTAACATGATGCATACAAGAAAAAGTAAAATTTAGTCTGTTTGGGGAGAACAAAGCTACACCTTGTCATAGTAATCTTGGGAGGTATTTTTGTTATCTGCCCGACTCAAGAAAGTATAGGCACATATTTGCCTGCAAATTATAACATCACAGATAAGAGGTAGATAAGCATTTTTTAAACTAATGATAACTTCCTGAATCAAAAGAAAAAAAAAATTCTTCTCACATGAAACAAACCACCAATATCATCTGGCACTAGTCTGGAATAATTTTCTTTGTGTTCAATTTTGTCTATTGATTTCACTAGGAGTGAATTTACTTACACTATTAGGAAATATGTCCTTGCTAATTTTCAAGAATTTGGGCTGCACTTCCAATGCTGTGAAAAAATGGTATAATGAAGAAATCTGAAACAACCCAGGATAAGGAATTTAAGCAGGTATTTATTCTAAGATAAATATGTTTCTTACACTATTATATTAGTAGAAACTGAGATTTTATTTGATTGCTAGAAAACATGCAATGAACTTCCTGTGAGGTTGCATTAACAACTGTAATTAGGAATTCCACCACAGAAAAAATCACTGTGATCATTTCTTCTGTGGTCATTAAAATATCTTAAGAGTGGAGCATTCAAGACTGAACTCCCTGAACAACTTGTAAACTTAAAATGCATAATTAAATTGCATTAAAAAAAAAACCTCACTAACAGCAAAAAGAAAAAATTGAAGTCATAAAAATGTGTGTAATTTTAAAGTAAATTTTATTTAAAAATTTATTATGAGAATCTTAATAAAGCATTATTCTTTGGAAATTGAATTTGAATTTGTCTAACTGCAAGTATGCAATACTTTAAAATAGATAATATAACAGAAAGCATCATATGTTACCTAAAGGATTCTAATTCTCTGCTATTACACACACACTGTTTTTATCAGCTTAGTTCTATTTGTTTCTTAATATCACTATGCTCTATTCATAACATACCAGACAGCTTTTTAAAAGAACTTTTCATTAATATTTACTCTTTCAATTCTTTTTTTGTCTAGTGCAGAATTTAGTGACCAACCAGCAATCATCAGATTAAACTTGACATTTTTCTGCTTAGTGGTGATCCATATTATCATACCTGTTCTACCTTTCAGCATTTATAATTTATAAAATAATGAGTTAAATTCAATCCTCAAATTTCTTATGTAATTGTTTTCTCTCTATGGTTACTCACAGAATGGTATAACAGGAAAAAATTTGTGATGCCATAGGAAGAGTCAGTGATATTGCAGCATCATTCACTGCTTAAGACATATCATCTTTGTTCTTATGATCTGTTGTACTGTAGGGTTTGTAAACTAAGCAGTAAAACTTTTGGAAACAGGAAAGAGAAATCAATTTGGTTTTAATAAATTTGAAAGAAGACAACAAATGTGATCAACTTATATTAAAATATTAAAAAACCTGAGGGAGTTTCTGAAGGAAATCTGCTGCTTGCCTGTAATATATTTTAATTTTATATTTTGTTTGCAAGTTTGTTTTATCAAGTAGGAACCTTTTGGTTTTGCTAATTAATTTACTATACCGCTCCATTTCTTAATAGACCACATTCTATATCTTAGTATATTTCCTGACCCACATGTGTGTACCTCAATGTTGTGTGACAAAATAATTGTTTTATGCATCATTCTTAGGAGAAAGGCTACAATCATAGAATCATGGAATTCTTTAGAATGGGAAAGGCCTCTAGGGTCCTTAATTCAGCTGTTAATCCAGCACTGCCAGATTCGATACTAAACCATGCCCCTCAGTGCTACATCCACCTATCTTTTCAGTACCTCCATGGGTGGTGATTTAACCACTTCCCTGAACTGTTCCAGTGCTTGACACCCATTTTGGTAAAGAAAATTTTCCATGTATCCAATCTAAGCTTCCCCTGATGCATCTTGAAGCCCCTTCCTCTTTGCTATCACTTTTTATTTAGGAAAAGAGAGAGATGAGGTCCTCCCTGAGCCTCTTTTTCTCCAGGCTAAACCACCCCAGTTCCCTCAGGAGCTAACAGCAAGTAAAAATGGTGATTTGTGAGTAAATGTGTCAGTGAAGCAGGACCTGCCTTTTACAAATTCATATTCATGATCCCCTGCTTATCCTGTACTTGCTGTGTGACGGCATTCACAATCATCTGCTCCATAACCTACCCCTGCACCCACGTCAGACTGACAGGTTTGTAGGTCTCAGATACTCCTTCTCTTCCTTCTTATCACATTTGCTAACTTCCAGCCAAGTGGGAGCTCTCTGCTTAGCTAGGACTGCTGGAAAATTGACAATGGCTTGGCAAGCATTTCAGTCGGCTTCCTTAGGAGCATTGCATGGATCATATCAGGCATCAAACAAAACCTATATAATCCAACAAGAATATTCAAAGATATGATAAGCGCTCTAAGAGCGCATGCTGGGATATTTTCAATAAATAGGACTTTTTTTTTCCTTAATTGTAGTTATTTTCCTGTCGCTTGTTTCTCTCACAAACCATTCTTTCTCTGTGATGAGCTCTTACTCTAAACATACAACTAATACAAATGATTTTATTTTTCATTTATTTATTATCTTTCATTAAATTACTTTTAGATTTACTATTACCGTAAATGACAGCACATTGATCAAAAGATATTCATCATCAATTTGGAAGATGAAGGGCTGATGAAAAAAGTTGCAATTTGTCCAGGAATGTGCATTAACATGAACATTTTAAGTCGTACGGGAAACATCAGTGAAAAAGTTTTTCTCCAAAATTTTTCTGACCATGTGAATTCAGATTTTGTCATAGATTTTGGCTGCTAACCACACGATAGGCGTGCTAGTATTAACAGGGTCAAATTTGAGTGCCCAACAAAGAGGCAGACACACCTAAGAATATCAGAATATCAGTTACTTGCTTGGATACATGACAGATTGAAAAATATAGTGAGAAGACCATCAGATGGTAGTAAAGTAGTAAGAAAAGGACAGGGAACAGAACAGGAAGTGTTTATTACCTTGATTTATTTGCTGTCCATCACTGTAAAGGCTAGAGCTCAACAGAATTTAAGATTATTTATTTTATTCATATTATCCACAGATGCTCAAAGACTTCAAGAGCACCAACACTGGTTTCTATCACAGATTGTGTATGTGAGAATTTCTCACAGACACAATCTTTTTTTCTCATAAACAGACCCTTATCTTAGGCAGGGGTACTTGACTACTCCTCTCAGGGAAAAACCAGGCAGATAAACTTGGTCTTCATTTCAGATTATAAATGGAAACCTGAAGGCCTGAAGAGGTGCATTGTGAAGCTGGTAGGATCTATGTGCAAGAAAAGATAGCTCAAATTAGAAAGAAATAAAAAAGGACTTTGATGCAATAAAAAAATCACAAAAGTTCAATGGTAATAAAGCTCTCTTTTATAGTCACCTTCCATAACAGAACAAAGCGGCACTCAAAATATTAGCAAGTAAATTCAGTGCAAATGGAAAAGACATTGCTTACATGAGATATATATAGTAATTTCATGGAATTAATGGGTAAAAATCAAAATTAAAATTAAATTATTAATTAAATTAAATATTTTAAAAAATGTGTGTGGGTTTTAAACTGGTTCATTCTAAAGTAACTGCATCGGGCTTTCCTGCCATAAAATCAAGTGAAGGCACCCAGGAAAGACTAAAGGATTTCCTGAAAGCCATGTGAACACCAGTTAAGATGTGGTTAGGAAATAATTTCATCCATTTCCAGAACTGCACAATTTTCTAGTGAAATGGGAAATTTATTTTGGGACTCTTTTCCATAAAAGGATAAAGTTCAATAACTTCAAATTTCTTCTGGAACCTTTATTGTTAGCAAATATGTTTTTAGTACTTCTTCTTTTTAATTCAGATTAATTGTAACTAAAACGAGATATACATTTTGAGATACATAGGGGTTTTTTTTAAACTTGTATTCTGAGCTTTATTTTTCTTCTTCCTTGTAGTTTCTTACTTTCATGGAAAAAAGAGGAAAAAAAAGAAAACAAACACACTAAAGCTAAAATTTCAACCAGTCAAGCAAAAAATCCTCAAGTGCAGAAACATAAATTTGAAGTGTTTGGAATTTATTATTTTGACATTTGGCTTAGATGATCATTGTAAGTCACTTCCATCTGGCACTGTTTGGGTGTAGCCTTGCCTACTCTGTTCTACTCTGGTCTAGTCTAGTTCATGTCACAAAACACTGAGCCTGCTGCCAGCAGATGTGATACACCTGCCTCAAAGGATCTTTGTGCAGGAGTTTGTCAGGACTTGTTGAAAGAGCTTTAAACTAGATTTGAAGAGGGAAGGGCTAGAGCCAGCCTCACTAGAGGTAAGCCTGGAGGTAGTACATCAAAATCTGAGGTCTGCTGTCAAGGTTCCTTGACAGCAACCTGTCTGTTCTCTCATGTACTAGGTACACAGGAGCACATTTTAAACGTCCTTTACTCATGTCCATAGCATCACCTCAGAGGAGCTACAGAATGGAGTTACACATGGCAGCAGAGATGTAATGGCTGCTGATGTTTTAGAAACCACAGAAACAACTGAGAATTTTCACATAGGAATTAGGGCTTCTCCACCCCAATAGATGGTGGGATCAATAGCTCAGCTAAAGTGAACCTACAGTATTGCATGGCAGTATGATCAAGAAACAAGAGAAGTTGAAATGCACCATGCATCAGGAAAACTGTGATATATTTGCAATCACAGAAAGGTGGTGGGTGACTCAGGAAATTAGAGTGCTGCAACAGATGGCTACAAACTCCTCAGAAGAGACATGGGGGTTGTTTCTTATACTAGGAAGTGTATTTACTGTTTTGAGCTTGGCAATGGTGCAAACAGCGTTAAGTGATTAGAAGAGCTGGGATCAGCAGCTGGGATCAGCCAGCAAAGCAGATATCCTGGTTGGAGTCTGTTATCAAGTATCTAACCAGCATGAAGAGACAGATGGAATATTCTACAAGTAGCTAATAGAAATCTAACTCTTGCCCTTGTGAGGGTTTCCAACTTACTAAATATCTGTTCGAAATACAAAACTCTTAGGAGGAAACAGTCTGGAAGATGCCTGGAGGGAACATCCCTGTGTGAGAGATACTTCCTGACTCAGCTAGTGGAAGGAAATCTGTAGAGAGAGCCCCCCTGGACCTGTGGTTTGGAAATGCATTTATAGGAGAAGTGATTACAGGAGGTTGTCTTGGGAGTAGAATTGAAATGATTGAATTTCCTATGGCCAGAGAAGTAGCAACCAGGATCAGCAGAACTGCTACCTTGGATTTCTGGTGAGGAAACTTTAGGCTATATCGTGGCCTGGTTCATAAAGTTATTCGGGAGGCAGTCCTGAATGTAAAAGCAGTGTAAGTTTGGACATGCTTCAGGAAGGAAGTCTAACAGACTTTTATCCTTCTACCTGACCTTCAAAAATTGTCCTTGATATCTGCCTCTGGGTAGGACAAGCTGCTTGGTGAGTTGTTTTTGTTTTGAATCCTGCTTGTAACTTCCAGTCTCTCCACTCAACAAGTCACTACAAACAGCTCACTCAGCTTCTTTAATTCTTTACCCTGCCTTGTAAATGTCTTTAAGTCTTAAGGACTCAGGCTAAGGTCTGAAAAGAATAATGCTGACATCATGGCATTAGTATGGTGGGTGAAATCTCAGTAACTTGATTTTTTCCTTTAAAAGCTTTCCTTGTCTTCCTCAGTCTTTGATTTCCCATTAATGGAACACCAAAACATCCCTTTTTAATTAACATTTTGGAGTCAAGAATCATCATTACAAACAAAGAATTTTCACATTTAAAAAGTAATAATTCTATTACAGAGGAAAAATTTGGAAGGTCCATATCCAACCATAGTGCTCTAAGCAAGCCAAATTTTGGTATTTTAGTGAGGTCAGGTAGAGGAAATTTTTTTAACTGTTGTAAAAAACAGAGACTCTTTCAAGATATATTGAAGTGCTAAAGTATAAAATGTGTATTGAAGGATGATGCTGGTAAAGTAAATCAGTTTTGGCATACCAGGACATTTGAAATCTTCAGCATTTCATTGAGTACCAAGGAAACTTCTTGCTTGTCTTTGCTTAGTGGAGATAGTTAACTTAAAGCATATTTGCCCAATTAAGAAATAAATAAAATTTTCAGGAAGCTGTTTATCTCAAATTTCACTTTTTGTTTTTCCCTGTTTGCTTTTTTTGGGGGGGGGGGGGGGTGGGGGGGTTGTGGAGGGTTGGTGTTTGACTTATGACCAGAGGAATAATAAAATAATAAAGAATTTTCATGAATATTCATGGATATTTTATCATTGATTGGATAGTTTGTGCAGGCTGTAGAATCAAAAGCCAACACTCAGCTATTATTATTTTTCATGTCATTGACACAAATAAAATTAGTGCAGAGTAGTATTCAAGGTACACTGTTTGTCTGTATCTGTGATTGTTTATTAAATTAAATAAAATACTTCTATAAATATAAATGCATTAATTTTTTTTAATCCAGACCATAGTAAATTAATTAAACAGCTGTCAATATTGCTTTGTGACTTACCTTGCCATTGTTGAAGATCTCAGAAACAGCAGCATCTTGCTATTGCATTCAAGCTCCTAAAGCATATGGAAAAATCTTTCAAAACTTCACTTACAGAAAAATATTGAAAAAGCAGATGATTTGTTGTGTAAAAACCACTTTGGTATTTTTTCAATTAGCATTTTGAAATTGCTTTCCAAGAAATTGCTAAGAAAAATTCTTAACCAGTATAAGAGCAATTCTTTGTGTTTGATATGTAAAATCAAAGTGACATGGTTTGGCTGAGTAGTTGCAAGAATGATTCAATTTTCTCTCACCAAATGCAAAATATTATTCACTATTGATTCAGTTTGTGGCATTCAACACTGTCCTTCTCATCCATTAGGTATTTGGAATTAAACTTCATAAAAATTACATTGTAGTTAGGTAACTTTCAATGCAACAAATGACAGCATTGATGCCGTGAATCTGCTGTGTGCTTCAAACTGTGAGAATATCTGCAGTAGCTCATGACAGTAAACAAGACTTATGCTCAGTCTGACATTCTAGTAACCCTCTGTGGCCACAAGGGACCTTCTTTACAGCTTGGTAACCTAAACATTTGATTAGCATCTGAAAATTGTGACTTGTGCTAGAAAATATGTTGGTATCAGTCCGAGAAATTCAAAGCAAATTTGCTTGACTTCTATTTTCTAGGGAGATAACACTAGAGAGCAGAGCTGAGTTTCTGCCAACAACAAATGTTTTCAGAAAAGAACAAGATTTTTACAGTGTTTGGGGAAAAAAAAGAAAAGCAAAAGAGAAAAAACACTAAACCCAAACAATAGCAAAAGACACACACACAAGTGGAATATAATATTTTCTTGTATAGAAAATACAAGGACAGAAATGTAACAAATGAAATTTGACCACTGCTAAGGAGTCAACAAGATTTTTCAGTCTTCACTAGATCTGTTATAAAATATGACAGAACATTCTAAACATTTCTTTTCAAAAAATGTTCCTTTTTTTTAATACTGAGCCTCTGTTTCCTTTTGTTCTGGTCTAGAATCTAAAAGCTGCATGGGATTGGTAGGTTTCTTAATATAAATACAAAGTGTTAAAATGTTGACGCTTTGTTGAGAAATTTCAATTAAGTTTCTATAAATTATTTTTCTGGCTTTAAATCACAAAGACATTTGAATTATTCTAAAATATTTATGTTTGGATTTTTATTTTTAGATTAGCTATTGACATTAACACTAGCAGCAGCAATTCTAGGAACTTGAAGTTTATAGAACTGAAAAAACACTACTGGATAAATAATTTTTTTTTTCAAATTCCAGGAATATAGCATTCCTAGGTATTATTTGAAGTCACACTGTCTTGAATTGAACTGTGGACTGAATCTAACTAGCATGTTTATTTTATCATTAATCTTATTGGTCATTGTATCACTCACTGTTCATTATAGCAACAGATAAATTGCAGAAATGCTTAATATTGTTAGTTTAGCTTGGCTGCACCTTTTATTAATGATAATTCTGCCAAACAGTTGACAAAAATCAATGTCTGATGCATTATTTGTATTAAATTATGCTTGTTATATGATTGAATCAACTCTACACAGAGTTTTCTCAAGTTAATTGATCAACTTCTACAAAATAGATTAATATGATACATCAAACTTAAGCTGAATTGTAGACCAGGACAGAACAAATGAGCACTGAATAAAAGCCACACAGGTCCAAGTAATCATCGTCTTTTTCTTAGATGGCATTAGGATGTTACGTTTTTGTCTTTTGAAGAAAACATCAAAATGGAAGTTTAAAACAGGATTGATCAGCTAGACAGATTCTGAATTACCCTACTGAAATGGAATGGTTTTATCTGTTTGATTTTTAGAATTTTACAATTCAGCAGAAAAATTCAGTGTGCAGATAATTCATTCAGGGACTCCTTAATTTTATGCCAGACAGAAAGCATAATTTCACTGCTTTTTTATCCAAATATGTTTAAGAGGAATTTAACCATATGTCTCTTTCTACCTATTTGTGACTTATACTTGTGAATTCCTGATTGATGTTCTGGGTCTGCTGCTTATCTAAGTCCTTCCTGTTTTGCCCATCAAAATGAGTCAGGTTAGTTTGAGCATCATTTTATGAGAACTTTGATCAGGACAAAGAAGGAATAGCAGTTCTTGATTGTGTCTTATTCCCTCATAGGAGTGGAAGGGGAATTTGAGAGTCAGTAAAGATGTTTTTCTAAGGGAGGCTAATGGGAGAGGAAAGACTTAACTGTTGAGCCAGCTGTTGACCTTCCCTTTTGACTAAGACTGATCATGGCTCATGTTTTGTTGTCCAGGCTGCAGACAGGTAGGGGGCAGGAGACATTCTTTCAGCTAATAGATAATGTTTCCTAGCAACCATAAATAATTTCTCTCAGGCTTCTTTCTGATTGCTGGTGTCTCTGTCTCAATTTATAGTAGGGCTGTGAAGACTTTTCGTGCCACAAAGAGGGATTCATCTCACCAACCTTTTGACATCTACAATGCAAGCATTTACATTGAGTCTCTGATTTATTTACCCTGGCCTCACTTCGTAATCCACAGGGATAAATCATGAACTTCTAGGGCACATCTCTTTTGACCTATATTAGAAAATTACATTAGGATGAGACAAATTGCATATTGAAAATGCCTGATGGCTGTTCTTGGAATATTTGGGGAGAAATAGCTGACAAGCTCTGAGGTTATTTTACAGAGGTAGATATACTAACACATAATTTTTTCAGATTTCTTTCACTCTGTGTGACTATCATCTGATCTCAGACCTTGCTGGTTTAAAATGCTGAACCTCAGTTATAATTATGAAGATTCCTGTTCTGGGACCCACTGGTGGCAGGCTTTTATTACTCCAGTCTAATTTATACACATTCTACATGTGCCAAAACCCAGGATGTACAGAAGTCACCAAACTGGAAAAAAAAGGTTGGTTTGTTTGTTAGTTTTCTATCAAACCAAACACAGAACAAAACATAATGAACAGAAGTCTAAACCAGGATGTACTTTCAAGTCCATAAATCTTTCAAGTCAAAGTGTAGATAAATAAGGGACTGACTCCCTTGTTTTGGGTCTATAATCAGTTAGCAAACCCATTCACTTGCAAACATTACATGCAGTATGGAATTACATTTACATTTTTACACTAACCATTTGACTAAATTTTTTTATTTTATTTTTCATTGTCCAGTAATTTTGGTAAATAATTTAAAATCTGCAAGTAAATGTGGAATAAGTGGACTGTGCTGAGTGTCATGTCTTCTTCATTATTGACTTTAGTAATGACAATATAGGTGGAGTTCTCAGATACTCTCAAATTACTAGAAGTCAATTTTTAAAATTTGGCACTCTAGAAGATATTACATATAATGTGTGAATTGCGCTCTGTGGGTCCTACTTCATGAATACTGTTTCAAACCATTTGTGCAAGTTTTTCATGCTATAAAACTTAAAAAAATGTTATCCTTTGCCCTTATTCTGTTACTCCCACACTTACAGGTTTAAAACACCCATTAACAATTTTGATTTTAAAAATCACAACAATGTAAAGGTAATGGATCCTCCCATCTTCCACAGACAACAGGCCTCACAAGCTAAGTTACATCAAGGAGAGTAACATAAATGACACTATTTATTGATGTGATGACCCATATTCTTGATTGCCAAGTATTTTTTAAGTTATATGCTGGTAGGGTATCAATCAAGCTCAGAAGATAAAGAATCTAAATTAATACTTTTCTCCCTTTTATGGGCAGGAGTGGTGAGTATCTCTGATGAATTTAATCTACTACATGAAATGTAAGCAAGCAACAGAGAAGTGGAAGAACAGATATTTAACGTCTTGATAATAGACTCCAAGATTTGAAGATCCTGAGTTCATGTATTTATTAGCTTTAAATGAAAATTAGTTCAGTGGTATTGGAATAGTCCCCAGTGAGTATCTATCTGAATTACAAAGGCAAAACCTGTTTGTAGTTTGCAGACATTTACTCTGGAAATGCCTAGCAGCAATGCCACAAACTTAAAATAAGATCTGAATTATATTTACAGTTTGCTGGTGATCTAATAGGCACCATGGCTCTTACCAAATCTTGTTTATAATGCAAAGATGATAAGATATAAGATAAGATATAAGGTAATTAAGATAAATCTTAGCTTCTGAATCATGAGACATGTTACATATATGTTATAAAGGTTTTAAGTTAATTTTTTTACATGCCGAAATAAGTATAATTTAATAAATGTTTAAAGGTTAGTTAATTCCTGACAGGTTATTTCCCCCTGTGTTTTTGATCTGCTAGAAATTTCCATATTTTCCTCATTTCTTGTTTATCAGATTGATATACTCAAGCGATGCACTCCAGTCAGGAATAAAATTTTTATGGAAATCATAGTAATTAATGTCTACAGTATTTTGAAAGTATAAAATTCTAAGTTCTTTTTTTAATTTCATGCACTACTTTTTATGCTTCCTGTGATTTCTATTATGTTGCAAAATCTATCCTGCCAGTCTGGTTTTGTTTTGGGGATCAGATGCTTAATGTATACTGAAGTGCTGTTTTACATTTTGTGTTCTGTGATTCATGATAATACTTGCCCTGAAACTGATATGATTTCTATGAGGTTAATGTAGCAGTAGATTGATGAATAATGAAGTAAGATTTAATCTGTCTAAAAGCTAATTAGATGAAAGATAAACAGGTTTTAACAGCTTCTTGAGCTAGTTTTTGTGTTAATTCACACATTACTCAAAGTATACCAGTGACGTGTAGTAAAAGCAAAACTATTTCTCTTCAATTCATCTTTTGAAATAAAAAACAAAGCAACATGTTCTCACATATTAGGTGAGTCACTTTTCATATTATTTTCCTGCAGATATTAGACTTGTTTAATATGTTTCAAATATACATTATCTATAACTATATAAACAAAATATCATACATATATTTTTAATTTGTATATTTATAAGAAGAGCAAGATGTAGAAGAAACATTATTCTAACTGTAATGTGTCAGTTAGGAGAATGTTAATTCTATTTTTAGAAATGTATTTTAATGTTTTGGCAAAGATATGACAATATTTTCAAATACTTCTATTAAACCTTTTTCAAATGACGTGGTTTAAAAATATTTCTTCTAGATATGTTGAGAAAATTTTACCTATACTGAATATTTTTGTGTACTGTTGTTTGACCTCCGATACATCAACATATGCTCAGCTTGTTTCTAATTTTCGTTCTTCAGACACAGAACTGGTGATTAATACCTCTTGCGTTACCTCAGTAGTTAATGAAAAACATTGTGTGTTCCTTTGACTACACAGAGTGCAAAATCACACCAAAAAAAAATCACAAGTGAACTCCTCATGAACACTTCTAATTGCTTACGCACAGTTTGAAAAGCTCAAGTAATTTGCCATTAAAATAATGAATAGCATAAACTGTAATTTTTCATAGCAATTAACTTGTGTCAGCACCATTATTTTTCATTAATTATAAATGAAAAAGAATGAAAGATCACCTTTCAGGAACAGATGTGTGAAATTGTCTCTGAGGTTCCGTTGCAGACTTTTTCTATTCTTCTCCCCAACAAATTATACTGAGAGTGGGATCCAGACATACAAGAATGTAGATGGTAGAGACTGTCCAGAAGAAATTAGCCAAAAAGACATTTAATAAGGTTGTTGTCTGTGAAGACTGATATTTTAATGAAAAATGCAATCATTAATGACAATACAAACCAAAGCAAAAAAAAAAAAACTTGCAAAAAATTTGAAAACTTTTTTCTCCTACAGCTATAAGAAGTCAGGAAAAACAATCTGACAGTAAAACTAACCTGGTTTTATTTTTGTTTGTTTGTTTTAAATGGAAAAGTCTATTTGCATAACTTGGAGCTTCATGTCTTAATTTATTTAAAGACTATTTTAGAAAATATTCATTACCTTTTCAAATGTTGCAGAGGTTTTCTTTTTTCTTTTTTGTTTGGTTTTCAAGGAGGTTGATGGTGATGATGAAGAAAAAATAATTTTGCCTATCTTTAGATGTTTCTGATGTTGTTGATATATTTCCACACATCTCTTACATTTACAGAATACACAACTGAAATAGTCCATTTTGATTTCTGTGTGGTCCTGCTGAATTGTTAATAATGTTCTTTTAAAAGAACATCAAAACTTCAGTCTTGTGTATACCATTGTAGCCACAGCCCTCTCCATAGAGAGTAGCAGGCACAATTTTCCCAGGCATTTTCCTGGAGAAGGTTGAGAGAAGATCAGAAAAAAGAATGATTTACCATTCTTATCTCCACTTGCTGCACCTCCAGTTGTTGTGCACATGTGGAATGTGTTATGGAGATTTGTTCACCAAAAGGTGATTTCTTAATTGGACACTGGTGATGGTGTTTGGATTTGATTGACCAATCTCGGAAAAGTCTGTATCGGACTGTCTGCAAAGGCCATGTTTTTTTTCTTATTAGTATAGTGGTATAGTATAGAATAATGAAGCAATTGAACAGCCTTCTGGAATCATGGAGCCAATGCTAATCACTACCCTGCTGGGTCCGCCTTGCTACGACATACCTTCACCTAAAGTCCCTCATCTATTACATTACCAAACTACAAACATGTACTAAGCTATAGTATTGATAAAATGGGACCTTTTCTGATTGGGATAGAATGATAAAAAGATTTGTGTTGTAAGTATCCTGCGTAGGTTCAATTCTCTGCAAAAAGTGGAGTTTCCTCCAAAGTTGGAGCATTAGGCTCCAGACTTCATCCAGCTGAATCATGGATACCCCTAAGAATAAACAAGTATAAAATAGGCATAAATAGATGGCAGATTTTGCATTGTAGAGGACATTTGCTGTACACTTTGTATTGTCACTGAGTTGGATACTTTATTAACTGGAATGCATTAACAAATCCTGAATATATGTTCGAGTCAAAAATGGAGTCAAGTCAGGTCAGGAGATTTTCAGTAAGAATTGTATGCAATGTTCAACATAAATTTTCCCAATTTGTCCTTTTTTAGCTGTCTGCCCTTTTAAGAGGTAGGAGTCTTATGAAACTTTTCATAATTAGGGAAAATTTTAGAATTTAAAGAATTTAAATTATGCTCATAAAGAAATAACTGTTGCTTATTTAAAATATTAATAAGAAGAATTAATAAGAAATAATCCAAAAACAAGGATTAAAAGGGTTGTGAGAATGAAAAATATGTCCTTATTTGCCTTTCCCATGTGGTGAAATCAATTCTTTTGCTTTCATTGCTTCAGTTTCTGACTGGTTAATGTTTCATTTCCTGGTTACAGCAAACTCAAATATTCACTCTGGCTTTGCATTGCATAACTCCAACTATCAGATATCTTTTGATAGGAAACACAATTCCTTCATTCCCAAGTTGCCATCAGTGGGAGAATATATGTAGTTTTGCTGCAGAAAACCAACACGTTGACTCTAACTCCCTAAGGGGTGAGGTAGGGAGCGCTAATGAGAAAGGTGTGACAAGCAACTTCTCTTGCAGAGCTTCTCTCTGCTGTTATTATAATTTTCCATCCTGCTGACAAATTATGTCAACTGACCTCTGAGTAGCCATGGACTCCTTCCCTCAGTTTGTGTACTGCTGAGTTTAAAATGGTTGTAGCAGGATAGTTTGATCTTATACTTCCTCTGGAAACCAGCGCCATTCTGCTTCCATCTCCAAGCTTCCAAACCATTCTGCACAGCAAAAAGAGGCTGGATCCTTCTTAACCTTTTGTTACATACAGTTGAATCCCATTTTGTGACAGTGAACACGTATTTCCATACAATATGACATAGATTACAGGGGAAAACAAACTTTTTTTATTGAACAGATGTGTGTAAAGTAGACATTTAATGATCAAAATAAGAAAAAGAAACTTTTACTTTCTAAAAATAACCTGAAGGATCTTGCAACAAAATGACTCAGAAATGCAGAGGAACTGAAAACAAATATAGTTTTAAACCCAATTAGCTTACATATTTGCTTTTCTTGACAGATCACTTGCAGAGAGTAGCTGGAGCAGAATAGCTTGCTGCTGCTTTTAATGTGATACATGATTTTTAAACTTCAGAACAGAAGGAACAGGTTGTTTTCAGTGTTTTGTGTCCATACAGATCATGTAAGATTTTTCAGGTCAGTATGTAATCAAACTGAGAATATTGAATAATATTATAAATTTCATCTTTTATAAAGCAATAAAAAATGTGAAAAACCAGAGATTCATTAGATCTTTTTTTATCATATGTACTACAGCTTTTCCCAGTGTTTTCTCTGCCACTCTTTATTTGAGTTAATATTTGGTAAGTAAACCACATATTTTTGTTTGGAAATTTGTTTCTTACTAGTAGTTCCAATAATACAAAAATTTTTCAGGGTACAAAAAAAAAGAGGTATATTTCACATCATTCAATACCAGAATGATGATGTGACTCTAACTTAAATTGAGCAGTTTTGTTGCATACATCTCCAGTATTGTGGTAGATAATATATTTTTTCTTGAAAACAAGCAATATTATTGTAAAATCACACATGCATTAAATAAATTTGCTACAAGGAAACTAGGATGGCATAGGGCATCTATTTCTATAATTGCTCAAGCCCCAAATGCTGATGAAAGGAGACAGAATTCTTACATTAAAAATCTGTGAGAGAGGTAAATGAATCAGCACTAAAATCACAAAGGATTACACTGAAATTATTACATTATTATATGCTAAATAAGGATAAGTGTCAGAAAATGGCAACAATTAAAATCTCCATGAAGTTGTATATATCTTTTGAACAGTATTATTCAGAATTTAAATATGTAATTTGATCTAGTGTTTCAAGTTTGGTAGTCTACATCCATTCACTCAGCTCTTAGTTGCTTTTGTTTGTTTAGAGCCATGATTCACAATGGCTACATACCCTTACTAAGTCAGAAATGCATTGGAAAGAGGACAAAAAATACTTTTTTATTCACAGTCAAGTTATGGCTTTCCTAAGTGCTTAGGGAGAGGAGGGCTCTAGTATCATGTACATAGCCCAACAGCTTCAAACAAGACATAAGGGCGCTTCATAATCCTTCTATCGATTATATTGACATATTCTAATTCCCTTCTTTGAATTAATTTATTCCAAGGTCTATTTTCAATATATTGCAATAAAAGAATATGAGGAATATGAAAAAGACACAAATTTACACGTTTATGGTGACGCATCCTCTGGTTTTCCAACACATATCTAGTGTTCATTTTTCTTCCAATAAAACCTGTGCCAACACATTTTGAATGCAATCAAAGTATAACAACAATATTTTTATTGTCAACAGAGAATTCTTCCACTTGTTATGGAAAATGTAATTTACTGCCACTTGTATCAAATTTTGTTGTGAAACACAGAGTACTTATAATACTGCACCTTGAGTTTTGACAATAGGTCTTATAAGAATAAGATTGAAGCTACTAAGATGATGTTAGAATTTACACTGAAGTCAATGTTTTTACAGTGCTGCAGAATGTTTAAAATTAAATAGAAAGTTACAATTTTTGATTTAAAAAAATAGTTTTACTTTATTTGGACAAAAGGCACTTATTAATAGTCTTCATTATAAAACCCAAAGAGCCATTATAATGTATTATTTGTAGCACAAATAAGCCCCTCAAACTGAATTTGCCCAGCAAGCCTGCACTACTATTTAAGCTGTAACATTCTAGTTTTACAAGTTTTTTTTTTAAAACAGGTATCTAATGAAAAGGATGCCTTCCTACAAACTGCATATTCTTATGGTGGAAAGGCTTGTAGCTTTCCATGGGCCTGATAGATTAACCTATCAGAAGAACCAATGCTAAGTAAAGAAGAAGTCCTAACCAAATGTAAATTCTTCTTCTAATTATCGAAATTCTAGGGATAAGAAGTTAGTGTAATGTCTTTGCCTGAGTATAAATTCTTGGCATGGAGAAAAGAAATCCAAAATGGTAAAAGGGGATGTCTGAAATGTTCAAAAATGCGAAAAATGTACAAGATTGTGTGCACCTTTCAAGCTGATTTCCAGGAATAAACTTTTAGGAAAACTATGATAAAAGAAATGGGAGTAAGTTTACTATGTTATCAGAAAATCTACTTCAAAAGAGTCAGTAATCAGTAAATAAACATCAATATTTAGGAAGACTTTAAAATTATTAGGATCATTCTGAAGGCACATTTTGAAAAAGGACTGATACAACATAGTTGAATAAAAGTACTTACTTCAATTACAAAAATATTCTGAAATTCCCACAAACTCAAAAAACATATTTTCAAAGACCATAAACTGTTCCACAATATATATGGGAAATTAAGATTTAATTCTTGAAAAAAGTTAAGTGACAATAAATTTGTAAATTACCTGAAATCAAGTCAATGTCTACCTATATACTACTGATTTTATGAAAACACTAATAATCTGACCACCATAAGGCATACCGAAAGTTGACAAGACATTTGTTGACTTGAAGGTACTACTCAAAAACACCCCAGTCTATGAAGCTATAACCAGATTAAACAAATAAAATTATTTTTAGGTAACCACAGGCTGTTCAGTAGATTTTTGGAAGTTTAACATTCTTAAAAACTCAGTATTAAAATTTTGGTAAAAGTAAGAACATGAAAAAATTAAGAGATATTCATCCAGTCACATAAAGAGAAGCAGTAAATGCAGTGAAATCCTCTCAGGAGTTTTGTTGTTAATTGAAGCCCTGAGATATGTAAAAAGTCTCTGTTTCAGCCTGCACATCCGAGGAAGGAGTCAGAGCTCTTCAGTTTTCAGTCTTGAAGTTGTTTATTATATCTTATCTATAAAATTTTTCTCCTGCCTAGCCGAGGTCAGCTCAGCAGGGCAGTCAGCAGCACTCTGACTGCCCTCGGGGGTTGTTGTCTTTTTATACTACGAACTATATATAACATATTTACAATTACTTTCCAATACCCATCACCTATGTGAGACAGTGAACTCAACTTCTATTCTAAACCAATCCCAAAGTGCCAGCATCACAGCAGAAGATGGAGGTAGAGAAGAAGAAGAAGAACTGGACACATCCAAGTCCCACCATCTTGTCCCCAAAAGCTCCATTCTAAAAATCCTAAAATCTACCTTTTCACCCTGTGATAGTTTTATTATTACACTATTTAAACTTCTGTACTTTCAGGTCCTCATACAAAGCTGGTAATTTACTCCACAGGTCATAATCAAATCCACAGGTGTTCTGGGCAGCATGCCAGGGTCTCTGAGCCCCCCAGCAGGAGCCCCGGAAACTCTGGAAACCCAGAGGGATGTACTGAGTTCCGACAAAATCTCTGTTATCTGCCTATATAGTCTTGTAGTTATTTGCTAAAAAAGATCCAGAAATTTTTAATCTCTTTGAATGCAATTTCTATTTTGTCTGAATTAATCTTCCACACAATTCTTGTAATACAAACAGTATCACTTAAAAAAATTACTACTCCAGACTTAGTGATAGAAACATTCAAAGAAACAAGAGAAGGAGTGCCATGGAACGAAAAATATGTAAAAAACCAGGAAGATGGTCAAAACAGTAATTTCCAGTGCTTCTGTGTATTTTTTAGAAGTACTGCTCTGCCCTGATTGTCTTATATCATTACTTGATATTCCTTTGTTATCCACTTATGTTTAATTATTTAGCAACTAATTGAAATATACTGTTTTCTTTCATACATCCCTCTAGGTACTTGTAGTACTTGAGATTTTTTTTTTCTGAGCTTTTTCATAACCCTTAATGTGGATTTTTTTTTCTGAGCTTTTTCATAATCCTAATGTGGGAATAAGCAGAATGGAAGCTTTTCTGCCTTCCGAGCCTGTGGTTATTAGTAATTCAGCCTAAAAATCTTACCAAAAGATAGTGTAAAAGTAATGAACTAAAACATGACACACAAGCTCTGTGGAACAGGAAATGAAGGAAACATCAGCAAAGACCTCTCATCTGAATGATGGGTCTCAAAAACCTCACAAACCTGATCATAAAAATGATCTTCCAGAAGATCCTTGTATCAGGAAAGGAAGAGGAAAATAGACTATTGTGAGTCCCATGGGGGCTTCTGGACTGTGCAAGACTTCTTCCAGTGTGTTATGAGGAAATTGTGAAATGGAGCAGTGTATATTATAGGATGTTTATGGGAAGGGCCACAACTGAGGAAAAGAAGGAATCAAAGTTGATCAGGGAGGAAATGGGATGGAGTAGATTTAAAAGAGGTCTGCCTTGTGAGTAAACATGCTGCTGGGCAATCTGCTTGTTTGTCCAAGTCCTTTGCTATGTCACTACAGTGCACCCTATCTTCTATTTAATCCCACCACTAACTGGTTTCTATGTGAGTCTACTCAGCTGTAAGTGTGGTTTGTGAGTGGATTTCATCTGGATCAGTCAGCAAGAAGGAAAGAAGGTACACGTTTCAGCTGTCAGGATTTGAGCTGGGGTCTGTTTAAGGGGTAATTCCATGTGGTTAATAGACAGAATGAGTCATTGTGCACATCTGTGTGTGTGTGAATAAAAAGAGCAAAGGTGTATATGTTTTTCAGTAGGAAAAGCCAGTCCTCACCAGAAAGAGGAGAAGGAACTTGTCCAAAATCCTTGTGTTTGGGTTTCTCCAAGGGCTGGCCAAAATATTGCTCTCCACACATTTGAGTAAGTAATGACACCTTTGGGACAGCTGCTCAGCCTCACACAGCAGAGCAGCATTGAGAAGAGCTCATGCTCCAGCCTAGCATCCTTTATAGCAGATGTCCTTGATTTTTCAGCTTCTCTAAGAAGCAGATTTCTTCTGCCTCACATCTCAGTGCAGATGTCACACTGAGTACCTTACTTCATAACTTTACATAAAACCATAGAGAAATACCTTTTTTTTTATTTACCTTTTTTTTAGTACAAAATATCTTCCCTACCTCTGTGTAGAAGTTTGTTGCTTTTTATGCCTGTAATCATAAGAAACAGTAGTAAAAATTTTGGAGCAGCGCACTAATATCAAGATTTCACTTCAAAAATTTCATTAGTGGAATTCCCAATAATAATAATTGGTTTTTAAGATCAATTAAACTAATTTTAATTCCTTCTAGCTCTTCTTCTCCAAATCCTTAAACACAGTATGGAAAGTACTGAGTTGATTTTAAATTATTCCACTTTAGTTATTCCTGTTTGAGACTGTCTCTACTACTGATGTAGTAACAAAACTCTATCATAAAAATATGTGAATACATATTCTTGGGTTTTTAAAAAAGAATAAAAATTGATTCTTATCAGAATTTTATATTCTATTGCATCCCGATTAATGATTTCCATTTGTTCTACCATTGTTATGTCATGTTATTGTCTTCTTAATGTGATATACTCTCTTTTGATTCTGATATTTGTCTTTCATGGTTCTAAATTTTCATTTTAGCTTTGCTAGTTTTCAAAATAAATATTCATTTACTACTATAATCATAAATAGCACTCAATTTTTGCTAATTGTATTTTCTTATCCGGATTGAATGTTCCCAAGTAGGGATAAAACCAGAATTTTTAAACATTTTTTTAAACTACATTTTAAATTGCTAAAATCTATAAAAAATTGTTTAACTGAAAATGCAATTTTCAGTCCTCAGCCAAGTTCTACCATCTTTCTTTGAAGCCACCCTCTGGGCTGCATCAGTTTTGTCTGTGCGAGTAACCTCTTTACTTGCCATCTCAGAAGCAAGACCTGTTTCAAAATATTATTAAGACAATTAGTAGAATAAAATTTGGTTACAAATATGGGATAAAAAAAGCTTTTAGAAGCATTCTGTGCTCACCTGTGTGTTCTGAATGTTTTTCTCAGTAGTTCTTAGTTTTATCAATAAAGTTGCCATTTCAACCCCTGGTGAACGGGCCTGTCCATGAGTAGAGATACCAAAATCCCATCTGAAGTCCTGACCACTCTGCTGGGTTATTTACAATTTATTTAGGAACCACTATGTAATTATTTTATCTTAATTTGTCCTATTGGTTTCCAAATGTAGCATTTATAGTTGTGAGACCAGCTTTGCGACAGTTGTTTTCCTAACAAGATTTTTTGCTTGTAGATTATTAACATGCTATTTTTAAATTATCACAGTAAAGAGGACTGTGTTTTAGTCCTCTTTAAATACAAATAAGAATGTCTACATGCATCCTGTAAAAAGTACAGACAAAAAATTTAAAAGTGCTGTTTAAAAGGAAGAAAACTGTCATTGCAGTATGGGTGCGTGCATATATGGGTGTGTGTTTGTGTCTGTATGTTTTTTTCATTAAATGAGCTTATTAATTCCTAGGAAAGTTATTTTTCCTAAAAAATAGATCTCCATGATGGCCACATATGGAAATGACAACAACAAAATAACTTTTAGCAATGCCTGGAATACCTCAGGAAGCTCAACTTCATGGTGAAAAATTTTCTACCTTTATACAGACCTATAGGAACCTTAAAGAAATTACTCTTTACAGCCTCAGTATTCTTCACAAGTTCTGTAATGTGAAAGCAGGACACATTTTAATGGACTGGTCTTCAAAGCAGATAATAGGCTTCATAGAGAATACTAATCAATATGTGCATTTTGACTGTAGCCATTGCCAAAGGACTACTCTTTGTGAAAGCAGCCTTGTCTCTATTAGGGAAAAAGTTTTTTAAAAATTGAAATGTCAAATCTGAGTAGACAGTGTATGTTCATTATCTAGTATTGCAATTTTCCCTTTTAGGGTAGGGAACCAATTTATTTTTACCAAAGTTCAACTCAGTCGTTTTATACCTACATGACTAAGCAACTGATAGAAGTAATTAGAGGAAAAAGTTGCACAGGCAACGGCGATCTAAAAAGCAGAGAGCAGAGAAAATAACTGGACACAAGGAGAGAAGAAAAGAGAAGGCAAAAAATGAGTAAAATTGCAATTTCATTAAGAACTCAAGGAAGGGAACTCAGTCCTGGAGAGGAAAATATTTGTATGCAGACAAAAGGACAGTCTCTATTCTCAATTGCCTATAGTTAAATTGGCAGAAACATATGGAACATAGCTCAGAATGTCCTTCTAGAGCATCTGCAGCAGATGCTCCAGAAGGAGCATCAGTAGCCTCTCAATAGGTTTTTGTAGATGAGCCAAGAACAGGACAAAAATTTCCAATATGCAGTTAGCTCCCCACTTCCAGCAAAGCCATGCATATATACACAGGACTTCATTTATACAGCTGTGCAGGGCATTCTAAACCAGGATTTTGTTCTGCAACTTTTATTTAAAATATTTTACTATTAGCATTTCCTAACAATTCAGTTGCTAATAAAGAAAAACGATTTTAATAATAAAGTCTCTCACTGGAAATTTGAATTAAATCATTACTGTGATTTATGAGCCCACATTGAATTTTTCTCCCAATAAAGGAAACAAATGAAATTTTATTTGATTTGCCTTTTTGATAAAAATGAATAAACAAACAAGCAAACAAACAAAAAAAAATACAGAGACCAGAAAATAAGGAACATTTTTTGTTATTTGCAATAATAATACTACTACTATGAGATGAAATGGAAAATCCTGTAAAATATTCAACACTAATTTTAACTGCTAATTCAGCATCAAACTTTAATTGGAGCATAGATATATAGTGGTTAGCAGCTGAATGAGGTCAGACCTTCCTCCAGAGAAGCTTTAAAGTAACTGCTTTACCTTCATCTAGTTGTCCAATTGCACAGGAAAATACCAATTCTATTCCCTATTCTATAAAGCAGGAAAAATTGCCAATTACCAAAATTCACAAATTAAAAAATGGCAAAGGGCTAGGGGAATAAAAAACAAAAAGGTATAAAGAAATCATAGGGAAACAAAGGACACTGTTTTTTGGGGGTTTTTTTAACAATAATGGGTTAGTAACACATGCTTGCTGATAACTTAGTACTTTGTATTTGAACTTGTGTAAATTAACACAAGATATTACCATTGTAGAAGTTTCCATGCACAGTGTGCCAGGTTGAGATCAGTATAGTTTCATATTTTCTAGGTACCAAGCAATGCTAGCATTTTGCCACCACAAAGAGGGTTTGTAAAAAGTCACAATGCAAAAGCACAACAAGTGAAAGGCAGATTGTGGTTAATGAATCTGTAGATGCTCTGGTACAAAAATTAAATGTCTCTTTCCTGTCAGCAATCTGGTAATTTTGAAATACCAGGTTTGACAACTATTTCTCTGCTACCCACTTTCATACAGAATAAATCATTCTCAAGGAATCCTTGAAACATACCTGAGTAAAATTCTCTTCTTTTTGTTCCGTATCTATCTAACCTTCAAAATCCCCACAGAAACTACTCTACTACTTTAGATAATCAATATGTAATTCAACGGAAATATAAAGCTAGGGGCAACGCATGATGTAATTGAATTAAATACCTCAAGGACACAACCTCCATTTTCAAAACCTTCTTTGTATCTATAAGGAACTTCAGCCCACAATACTGGAGTGTTACAGACTTCAGAACTCTTAACAAACAATTGAGGTTAGTTGTAGCACTGCAGAAAATATGGGAGCCTCAACTGCAGTGGGCACTGACTACAACACAAATAAGTCTCATCTGTGCTCGTGATCAGCATTTCTGTGGAAGAAAAACATTAAGTGGTGTTTGTATCCTTGACACAATAGAAAGTGAAATTAAGATAAGCTTCACTGTTGGTGAGTATAACAAGAGAATTAAAATTAAACAGGATTTCATACAACTGGAGATGCAGTAAGCTAGCTAAACATTTAAACCATGATCAGTTTAACTTAATAGGAAAGATAACACATGCGTTCCACAGCTTTTATTTGTGTAAGCCTATTTAAAGGCCCTTTTCTTCTCACTTTTTCTGGTGTCAGTAAGGCACCTTGGAATATAATCCCCTAATTTAGGCCGATGAAATTTAGGTAAACACGTCTGTCCTAGTTACCATCTGCACTACTGCCCTCTGCCAGTTAGGAACAACAGTAGTGTTTATTTGAACTACACCAAAAAAATCACAACTCCATTCAAATTTATAAAATATTCAATTAAGTTGCAAAAGGGTAAAGATTCTAAAGTATAGGAAATTATGAATGTATAAATTAATAAATAATTTTTTATAGCACAGCAGAATATACTAAACATAATGTCTTTGTCTCCCTTTTCTGTGTAAAAGGACTGTGGTGACACAAAGGAACTTTTTCATGCCTGTAGCTGGGCAGAAGTATGCCACAACATATGCACCCAAGGAAAACCACCATCTCCTACAGAGTCCAGGCACAGATGCAAGAGACATAATTGCAGCCACAGGGAACAGGAGGAGGAGAAATGACTCATAGCTCTCCACGGCTGCCAAACCCTGGTCCCACAGGCTTCCCATGCCTGGGGCGTGTTGGCAGGCTGTCAGAAAGGAACAGACTCATCTAGAAAACCACCACTGTGAGCAGCTGGAGGACCAAGCAACCAAGCATGGGGTACAGAAGTAACCTAAGTTACGCAAATCATATCAGGAGCCACTTCCTTCCTGAATCAATGAAGTCTGGAGGGGCAGATCACATGCTGTCTGCAAACATTCCCCTGCGTTTCCCTGGGCAATGTCTGGATGGTTCATGTAACCACCCCTGGGTCTGAGCTTGTCCCCATGCCCCTGAAGGCACCTGATCGTCAGGGATGCGATTGCCGTGGCCGACTCTGCCTTGCCCTGCTCCCAGCCGCTCTGAGATGAGGAGCGCTGTTCTTGAGGACAGTAAGTCACAGTAATCTTGCTATTCAGTGATTATGTAACAAAAAAGGAAAACAGAAAAATTTATCATACTATCCTGATTGTGAAAAGCAACATTTTACTATGCCCTGAAGCAGAAATGATCTTCAAAAATAATGATGTAAAAATGCCTTTCATGCAGATGGAACAGAGGTGTTTCACAGTCTTTGTACCTTCCATGCAAATAACAAAATTTTAAGAGAGATTCTCTCTCTTCCTTTTGTGACAGGAACAAATTTTAACAGCTGTGGAAATGTGTATTTCTTTTTCAGTCACAGTATAAAGTAGGTATCAAAATGAATGCAACCTAGAGACCTCTCTCCTTCTAAACTTAGAATTCCATAGCTGAGCATAGCATTCAGATTTCTATTGGTGCAATTTCTGGCCATGATAATTTTGTTTTAATACTTGAAATATAATCATTCCCTCATAAATTTCTCGAATCACTTTTACAAAGTATAATCTGCAGTTGCTAAAACCATCATAATTTTTGAAAAAATTATGCACAACAGGTTTTCTATCAAATATACTACTCCAGATGTACTACAATGTTTTTGTGTCCCTGTGTCCAAATATCATTTTTATCACCTGTCTCATTGTAAGCAAAATTGAGGACCAGTGTAAAGCCATACAGAATATTAACTGCATCTGTAGAGGAATTAAAGAAGGAATCATTAGAAGACTCAGCCAGTAACAAGGAACAAAAAATTTTAATAAGTGTATGGCACTATATGTGCACAACTGGTGAAGTACTTGTCTGTGGTTAATGGATTTTTAAAGCCATGGATAATTCCTTTTTTTTTTTCTATTTGATGAACTTAGCAGACCATTTTGATTAATGGAAAATCTATTATTTGTAGGACAAGGGAACAACTGACTTTCCAACACAGCTGCTGTGCCCATGCTAAGTCTATTTGAATATCAAAAATATAATAGCAACATTACAAATCTTTGTAATAATCCTCCCCAGAACTTTCCAGAAGTTATCTCAATGCACCACACAATTTGCAGGTTAGGCTGGCTAGCCAGTTTCAATAAACTGGTCACAAGGTGCTGTTAACAGCAAATATCTAAAAAATATGTACTGAAAAGAGTGATTAGAGTCAGAGTTGTTGGATGCTCATGTGAGACTACATTAAAAAGTGAATATGAGGAAGCTTGATGCTAATGGCCGTCATATTGAAGACCTTAATAAATTTAACTGAGTTTCACAGGAAAAGTTTGGCAGAGTTTTCAAGAAGGTATGGGTAACGAGCAACCAATATGGTCATTTGCACTGCATGGAAGACAAAAAAAATATCAATTCTAATAAGAAAAACTCTGCAATAGTATGAAAGCCATGTCAATACGGCAAGGAATTACAAATCCATTTGGTTGCAATGGGGTCATTCAGTTTACATACACTGCTTGAGATTGGTTATAGAGGCTGTCACTATTGCTGGAGGAGAGTAAGGAAGTGATGCCAGTACGTGCCATTATCCCTGTGCTGTCTGCCATTCAGAGGTAATCATATGCACACTCCAAAGATGTTTGAACTTCATTACACATATGCATCTCCTTTGAAGATAATGGGTAACATTTACTGGTAGTACAACCTCTTTGTTCGAGTGAAATCATTCCAGGAAAGGAAAGGAAAGGAAAATCAACAAGCATATTTGAGAGAAAATGGGTTTCTATCAACATATTGACATCATTATTGTTCTTGATGACAGGGTTCACTTCAGAGTCATTAAAAGCCCTTTCCACAAATACGTCTAAAACATAGTTGCAATGAAATCAAAACAAACCCTGTGGCTTCACAAAATTCTACAAGTGATTATATACACTTAGTGTTATTCTGTCGCTTAAACATAAACAATAAAGTCATTTCAGATCCCTAACAATGTCATGGCTATATGTTAGAGTAGACAAAAAATGTATAATCCCATCCCCATAGACGTCTGACAATTGAGAATATCTGGCTTCTTATGCTAAAACAGCTGAAGAGCACTCAAAGTGTTTTCAGGGAACAGTTTAAAAGTGTGAAGATATATATTTTCATAAATGCTGTATTCCAGGATCAGCAGAGATGGACTGGCCTATTGACATTTAAGAAGGGTCTGAAAGGAAGAAGGAGCACTAACTGGCAGGGCAGAATTATCCCCAAAGGCTTGTGACTTAAATGCTATTCAACTACATGTGCTGATTGGCTCCTGAGCAAAACGAGTGCTCAGAGTTTTCTTTTTAACTCTTGAAGAATCTTTTAATGATGAAATAGCATGAACTGGAAAATTATACCTATGATTTTCTACATGATCTTCTTCAGATAGCAAGTTACAACTTATCAGAAATCTGTTTGCATTTCTTGATATTCCGGCAGCTGCTGCTACTTGAGCACAGACAGAATTCTAAAAAGTGATTGCAGAAAATTCACTCAACAAAAATGATGGTGAGGGTTATGATGGTATTTGCCCCATGTTTATTTTACCCCTAAAATGATCCAGTTATCTAACTCACAGATTTGTAATGATCTTCTTTTCCCAGAAGCAGCAAAATTTTCAAGGATGTACAGCTACATTTACCAGTAATTCTCAGATGAGGGACTGCCACCGTTCTACTGCCACATAAATGGATATCTATTAGTATTGAAAGATTTATTTTAATTTTTTTTCCTGCCAACCAGCTGAGTCTGTAAGTTCTCTTCCCTCTGGCACTGAAAATGATGGGTTTGCCAAAATTAATGATCAAACATCTACAGATCAAAGTGCAAATAACCAGTTTGGGATGTGACAAAAAATATAGAGATACTTAGTAAAAAATCACTTATAGATGACAGTTAAGATTTCCCATTCATTTGCAAAATAAAAATAAACCTAAAACAACAGACTTATTTGTTGATTCCATACAGGCAGGAATTTTAGATATTATAAATTGACCTGTATGTGTTCTGGGCACTGGAAATACATCAGTGGTATTTTGTGGCACATAAAATACTGGTGATTTTCATTGTCAAAGAAAATTCTTTTATTCATGGGTTTTTCATACAATATTAAAAAGTTATACTCAAAGCAACAGACCTCAGATTCAATATACATTTAGAAAACTAATCTCCTTTAATTCAGAATTTAAATACCTGACATTTAAAACCCAGTAATATTTATTTGATAGCATAAAATCATTTAACCATTTATATAAAATAGAGGCCTTAAGGAAATCACATTCTTACTAATGACTTGGAATTTTTTCAAAGATATGAATTCCTTATTGAGATGCCTGGAATATGAGTCTTTAGAAAAAGGCAGATAATTCATTGTTAGCTGAGATTTTGTAGACCACTTGCAGAGTAAATTCACTAATAATTTTTAATAATTGTAGTATAATTTGTATTTTTTGAGATAAATTTAAAGTTCCTGGCACTATAAATATTGTTTAAATTAGTGAAAAATGCATGACACAACTTACATGCATATTTACAATGAAAGAACTGAGGTTACAGTCACACAAATCTTAATATCTATCTAAAACTTTTCCATGACATAAAAATACTATATTTTCTATCACATGTTTCTTAAAGCTCAAAATGTTTTATGTGATGTCTTCACAAAGCCTTAAATATCTTTCATGTGTAGTATCTGAGACACAAGCATGTACTTATAAAATCAACAGATAAAAGGCCATCTGAGAAGGTTGCTTTGCCTGAGCAGGCGCAGCAAAGATGATGGTGTTATCCTGACATTATAGTGACAAAATCAAGAATTAGCTAAATAAAAACTCTTTCTAGTTAGTCACATAATATTTTGGGGAAAAAGAGAGAATATGATCTGATTAACATCAAATATGATAATAATTTAATATTAATGCATTTATTTCTAAAGCCAGGGCAAAATAGAGGGCTTCCTTGAATGGTTAAAAATTCCTCTGTGTAAACTCCCACATCAGAAAGCTTACAAACTCTGAAATATGACCTCCTTAATCACAATTTTTCTTCTTAGAATAAATATGCTATTATAATTCTTCAATACAGTATTGAAGAATTGAACAGTTATTTCTGTTTCTTTGCAACCACATTGGTTAAAATGACTCCAGATAAAACAACATTGTTGGGTGGTGTCTTGGTTTGACACTGGCCGAATGCCTGGCACCCGTGACAGGTGCTTACCCTCCCCTGCCCAGCTGGGCAGCAGAGAGAGAAATTGAAGGAAAGATTCATGAGTTGAGATGAGGACCAGGAGAAAACACTCCACGGGCAAAACAGGCTCAGCTTAGAAGTACAAAGTGAATCTCTTACTCAAAAAAGAGAGGAGGATAATGGGAAGTAAAATGAGCCCTCAATACATGTTTCTCCCCTGCCCCCCACCCTTAATCCCTCCCTCCCCTCCGGTCCAGGGGTTTTCCAGATGCCTCGCTGTCCTATCTGGGGTGCCAGAACTGATGCCAGAAAGGTTGATATGAACAGAGACTAGACAGATCTACAAAACAGGTATTTATTGAAAGGCCTTAAAAGGATACACCTTGGGCAGCGCAAGAGCCTGGCCAGGGCCACACCCAGGTTGAATCCAAGATGGATCTGGGTCACAAGTTTTTACACTTTTATAAGTTTTGGTTCATCTACATACTGGGTTCAATTGTCCAGTTACAGCTCCAGGTCATGAAGTCTCAACTCCCTGGCTTGCCCCCTTGTCTCTGCTGTTGTTTGTGCCTTTTGGGTGATGGTTGTCCTTGATTCTGCGACTGGAAAGGGATTGTTTTGCTGACTACCCTGTGAAGAGAGCTTACTAACACCTAATATGAAGTTTCAGAGTTACATGCCAGGCAGCAGATAATCTGAAAAATATAAAAGCTAAAACCCAAGGCATCACTCACCGACAGCACAGGGAGACAGGGGATAGGGGTACTGGTCAGTTCATAACCAAGATTTTCTTCCGTTGCTCCAGGAGAGGATTCTTTCCCCTGTGAGGCCATGGGGTCCCTTCCATGGGAGACAGCTCTCCATTAATTTCTCCTCTGTAAATCCACTCTCATGAGCAGCAGCCAAACCCCACCTGCTGCAGCATGAACTCCCACCATGGGCAGACACTCCTCCCAAAACTGCTGTGGCAGGGATCACTCCAGGGGGTGCACTCCTCAAAGGACAGGCTGCTCCAGCCTGGAAGCAAGGGCCCTCTCTCCACTGGGTCTCTCACTGGGTCACAGCCTCCTCCAGGCATCCACCCGCCCCAGCATGGGCAGCTCCCCCATGGGCTGCAGGTGGATCTCTGCACTCCCTGTGCACCCATGGGCTGCAGGGGCACAGCTGCTTCACCATGGTCTTCACCACAGCCTGCAGAGGAATCTCGGCTCCAGTGCCTGGAGCACTTCCTCCCCCTCCTTCTCCATTGACCTTGGGGTCTCCATGTTTTTTCACCTCACATGTTCTCACCTTCTCCTCTTCTCTGGCTGGAATTAACACTGCACCCCACTTTGTTTTAATTTTCTTCTTAAATATGTTATCCAGAGGAGTTACCATCATCTCTAATTGGCCTAGCCTTGGCCAGCAGTATGTCCATCAGGGATTGCCTCTGCCAGACATGGTGGAAGCTTTAGCAGCATCTCACAGAGGACCCCCCCATTTCTGTGCCTGCCCCCCTCCTGCTACCAAATAACCAGGCCATAAAAAGATAACATAGATGGTATCAGCTTCCTGTGCTTAGCTATAGATAACACCAGATACATTCAAACAGCTGCATGCTCTCAAGTTACTGGAACAAGTTCTGGGAAAAATTTGGAAGGCTGAGGAAGAGTAGCCTTTGAAAAAAAGTTCTCTCTTTTTGACCACTTTGGTTCACTTATTTATTTTTTATTCAAAACAGCTATGAAATCAAAATGAAAATAGTTAAATCAGTCAGTCACTGTGATAAGCAGGTCCCAGGCAGTCCTGGTAGGAAAGTATCAGGGCAGATGAGATCTGCTGGGATGAGGCATCTCTCAGGAGACACTAATGAAGGCCTGGCGCTGCCTAAGCGACTGCAGCTGACCCCACTACTCTACAGAGGAGCCCCAAAAGCACAAATGACCAGGAGAACTGTGGACAGAGCAGTCTAACAGGGCATGGCCCTACAGCTCGCAAGGGAAGGTTATTGTTACTGTACCAGGCCAAAACATCTGTTCAATTGGTCATCACCCTCCCAGAAGTAGCTCGGCTATGGTGTCCACTTGGCAGAGGACACATCTTCTGCACTCATCAGAATAAGTGTGGCAACCCAGCCAGAGCTCCCATGAAAACATGCTGCTGTGCATACTTTCAGGCTGGAGGGTATGGCAGAGCTTATCTCTGGTAACTGAGAGCAGCAGTGAGGACAGCTGTGAGAGGTGTGACTTGGGCCTAAAATTTCTTTTCTTACTTTATGTTGCTATTTCCAAATATTCATCTCTCTTATTTGTGACAGAAATCGTCACATTCTTAATCTTCAACCTTCCTTTTGGAATTTTATTAACTTTTCTTTTAAAGAAATAGAAATCAGTGTGAATTTATTGGGTGGAGCAAAACAGAATGCTGTCTCATCTAAGATCCATGAAGCCTCTACATTTTCCTTCCTTTTTGCCACATTTATTCTCAATGATTTTTAAAGATCATTAAAAATTTTGATGATTGCTAATCCTAGAATGTCCCATTACTCTCTCCCTCTTCTCCATGACTTTCTGTGAAGTAGCCCTGCCAGAAGTTTACCTCAGAAATAAAACAGGACAAGTGGACAAAAATAGTTGACATGCCAGAAGAGCTGAAAATCCTGAAGAAGTTAGAAAATTAGATGGGTATTAGACACAGAAAATCAAACAGTTTGTGGCAGAATTTGACTGAAATTGTACTATAAACATTAAAATTAGGGCTGATTTTGTTCATTTTGTTCACTTTGTGATTTGGAAGAGATTCGCTTGTGTGCCTTGGTGGAATTTACCACACTTTAAAAAAATGGAGCCATTGAATATAAAGGTTGAAACAGACTTCAAAAAGACTTCAAAAAGACTCAAAAAAGCAGCATCTTAAGCTGATAAAAGGCTTTACAGGGGACTAATGTAAAACAATGAAATTGTTGAAAGATAATTCAGAAATAAATGTGCACTGAGAACTGCATTGTGACTTAGTGAAACAGTTGAATAAAACATAAAAAGACCAGTACATTGGGGGGTTTTGGTTTTGTTTTGTTTTGTTTTGTTGTTTTTTGGTTTGTTTTTGTTGTTGTGGTAGAAAGTAAAATTTGTAAAGTTGATTAGTACTCTGACTATAATTTTAGGGGAAAAGTGTTAGATGTGTATCAAGATTAGCTTCTCACCTTGTTTGGGATGGCACTGTGTATGTCTTCCAGCAGGAGGATACTTGTTTCATACATCTCCTTCAGCTACACAGTGCCATACAGAAGAATTCATCAATCATATATCAATTATTAGAGGTAATACTCTTCATTATTTAGAACAGATGTGAAGAAATCACAAAGGAAGATATCAAGATGAGGAAACTTGGAAGAAGGCAATGTGAACAAATTTGTCAGTGATAAATCTATTAAAAAGTTTCATATGTCCCAGTGCATTATTCATTTGTCCTAGTGTATTATCTTAAATGTAGCTTAATCTCCCTCTGCCAAAATAAGATGTATGCACAAGTTTCTGGCAGCAATGGCAGAATAACTAATTTTTTGAAAATTTGATTGTAGCATTCATTAAAAATCTTCACAAAATTGGTGAATGGTGTTAATCAGTTTTATTTCCTTGGAGCGAAATTGTGTTCATTCTCCATGTTTCTTCACGAAGAATTACCAAGAGAAAAGTACCATCAAGGAAAAAAGTACAGACCTCTCAGATTCTGCTTGGCCATCCACCATGAAATTTTTCAGAGAACTGAATGTAGCCTGAATATAACAGTGGTTCTCAGAGGGCTCACTGACACTTGAACAGGATACTATAACCACAGCCTCAATATGCCTCTACTTCCTTCAGCAGAACAGGTCACTCTGACTTTGGAAAGCCATTCCACAGGTACACCTGACCTTTAACAAAATCATAATTTATTTTACAAACAGGAATTTGGCTAATATATATATATATATATATCTTATTGCAAAGCTAGCAGTGGTGGATGGGGAAGGGGTCTTGTTCTTCTTTTCCTGTTGAAGAATGCTGAGATCAGCCTGATTCACCAGTCCCAAAGTTAAACTCTCTGGGGATATGGAGAACAGTGTTTCCTAACAGAAACTGGTATTGGTGAAGATGTGGCAGACAAAGTTCCTGATAAAGTAACCAAAAAGTGATAGTGCTGATAAGTTTCCTAGAGCTGTTGATCTAATGCTGCTGGCCTGGAGACATCTGACTGTGAATCACTTTATACTATAAAAGCCAAGTACCACTTTTAGTCTCTAAGACACTCATTCTAGCAGTGTGCGTGAGGATTACTCCCTTGAGTGGGATACCCCCCAAAGTTACTCCTCTAGGCTGAGTGACAGGGATTTGCCCGTAGTCACTGGTGTGGATAAGTAACAATGGCCTCACTAATAACAATTTTGGAATTAACAAATACAAAGCAGTGCTCAAAAAAATAGCACTGTAAACAGGCAATGGATCTTGGTGCTGCTAATCCACATGCCAGTGCACAGTTTGTGAGGTGCGGTTACCTGCTCTTAATTTGATAGTGCGGTTAACACAAAAAAAAAATGATGGGAACAATGTGATAAGTTTTGTTGGATATTACACTTACAGAGATTCTCTAAGAAAGCAAAAAGCCTATTTAATATTTTTTTCTTTTTTCCTTTTCTAATTGTTCCTGTTCCTGTTATTACTTCTTAGCTTAAAGTATAAGCAATTTGCAACAAGTGTTGCTTATCTATGTAAAGCTATGTTAATAGATTATTGACAGATAACTCAAAATCAGATATTTTTGATTACACATAAAATGAGCACATAAAAACTGAATCATGGGCAGCAAAAGTATTTTGCTACTTATAGTAACATCTTTCATCTTTCATCTTTCTAAAGAGCAGTTGGGTGGTTTCATAATTGTACAATAACAAAGAGTATTAATACTACTATATGTCAACAGGTGTCTTGAGGGTATTTCCACTTTCTTTTTTTATAATTCTGGTTTTAATACTATTTAAATTTTTGAAGAGTTTTCCCCTACTCCAGACCCAGACAGTGGGCAACTGATCAATGCACGTATCTTAACCTCTGATCACTTAAATGAAAATTTATGATAATGAGAAATAAAACACAAGTGGGAGAAATTCAAAGTATTTTAAAGTTTTGCTACTTCATCAAAATAAGCATTTTTACTTCTTGTCTCTTGTTTAATCAGAGTGTTCCACAGAAACATTTCATCATAACAATTTTTAAGTACAAAAACCTTAATGAATTCTTTCTGGAGAATCAACACATGCTAAAACATTAACTTTTAATCAACATCATCATCATCACCGTATTTGACCTTTTCTTCCCAGAAAAGGTGTATACATATGAAAAGCACTAAAATATTGTGAGTTCATAGGTGAGAACACACAAAATAAACATAAGATTTGCAGAAATGGATGAAAATCTAGCTCTGAGAAGGATAAGAAATATTTCATCTCATACCCTGATGAGGCATAAATCACTTCCTAAGGCTTAAGTGGGTGAGCAGAAACCCTAGAATTCGTTTTCAGAAGAGCCCATTCAAACCCGTCCAGAAAACCAGACAGATTTTTGCATTTTGTGTTTCTCTTCGCACATAATGAGATGGGGTGGAAAGAAATGTTCTTATAAAAAAGGGGAAAATGAAATTGCTTACAACTATTGTTCAAGCTTGTTTCACCCAGCTCTAATACATTGCTGTTCTAATCTTATTAATTTCTACTCTTATTATATGCATATATCTATCTATATGTATATATCTATAAAGCAATTATTTTTAGGTGGATTTTCATCAGGTTTTTAAAGGAAAGGGAGGTTATTATATAATTTCTCTCTCTCAACCGAAGAGTTCATCTGAATCTAGTTTGCTGGATATAGAAGCTGATAGGAACCATAAATCATCAGAGATATAATCCCACCAGCTCCGAGATTTCAAGATGTTTTGTTCAAACAGTAGGTTATCTTTCTCAAAGAAAAACTCTGGTTATAAAACGTTGTCCTGGTTTAGGGCAAATTTGGTAGAGAATTTCCAAGGAGGGCCCCTCCGGAAAGCAAACCCACATGGCCCCTCCTCCCAACCGGTTCGGGAAGAATCCCTTGGAGAGAAGTGGAAAGAACCTGTTTATTTGACTGGCCCAGCACCCCCAGCACACAAAATGAACAATACCAGATGACACCGCTCTGAGAAAGATGACAAAATCAGAAAGTCTCTTTCGTGGGTGGTTGCTCTGTTCTCAGTCCCTCTGGCGCTGGGGCAGCTGCTGCAGCTGAACGGTGCAAACCCTTGGTGTTCCCAGGTCCCAGTCCGGAGCAGGTTCGAGATGGTCGAGAAAAAGAAAAGAGGAACAGTCCAGGAAGAATTTGGACTAGGAATTTAGCTAAACTAGCCAATGAGCAGAGGCAAAAGCAAGCAGAAGCAGAGCAGGAGCGAGAGCAAGAGAGCAAAGCAAAAAGCGAAAAGCAAAAGCAGCGAAAGCAAAAGCCACAGTCTCTGTGTCCCAGCCAGGCTGATAAGAAAACCAAAACAAAACTTTCTCTCTTCTTGTACAGTCTTAAAGGTACAGAACATAATATCCAGCATTAACAGAACACATGAATGGAGATACAAGCATCATAACGTCACCCTAGGACAAATGTGCAGAAATTAATCATTAGAAATTCATCAGTAATGGGTTAATTCGGTGGGAGGGGAAACCCTGCATTTGTTTCTGTTGAGCTTTGCCTTTCATATTTCAGATATTTAGTTCAAACATAAGCTTTGATTTAAGCAAATACAAGTACTTCAAAATGATAGATTATTTAAGTTTAGAATTATTAAAAAAATGAATCATACAAGGAGATCTTTTAATGAGCATTTTCCTATCAGAGTTAATTCTTTCTAAAAATATTTCAAAGAATTTCCATCTATCAAGTCACAGACTGCAAATTAGATTTCTTTATTCTAACTATTGCTACATGCTCAAACTCTCCTCTTCTAATAGCACCAACAAATATTGAAAATTATGGGACAAAGGTAGAATTTATTATTTCCATGTCAAAGCTATTTCTGCTATTCCTTTGTGGCCTGAAATTCTAAGGATACTGAGAAAGTAAAACTGATCTCTTACCATATTATGTATGAACATTCAGAGACTCTTCATACTGAAGATATGCTTTTGATCTCAACTTTTTTCTTCATGGAATAATACAAAAAATTTATTCATTTAATATAGAAAACATTTTTTCAGTACTTTTTGATCTTATTGAAATTCAATTAGAAAATTTTAAACTCTAAATATAATTAAATTCAAACTTTTTCAACTCTTTCCTCCTAAGGATTAGTTTCAATAGATCAATAAGTATTTATTGATGGTCACATTATTTTGATGTTTGTTTCAGTAATATTGAGATTCATTACATTTATTTAGGAAACTGTTTTGTCTTACAGTCATTTCAATCGTTTTAGATCCTACACACCACATGTTTTAGTCTTCAGATTTCAATGGGCCTAACAGTAGGCCATGTGCTCTTCAATACCTTCATAAATGATTTGGATGCAGATAGCTTGGAAGGGATACTGTGTTCACAGATTATATGAAACTGGGAGGAGCTGTTGACTCCCTTGATGGCAGGGAGGACCTGCAGAAAGATCACAACAAACCAAAGGGCTGGGCAATCACCAACTGTATGAAGTTTAACAAGGTAAAGTGCTGGATTGTGCACCTGGGATAGGGCAACCCTCAATGTATGGGCAGACTGGGGAATGAGAGGCTGGAAAGAAGTGCCACAGAAAGGGACCGGAGTGTCCTGGTCAATGGCAAGTTGAATGTGAGTCAGCAATGCCCAGGGAGCCAGGAGGACCAATCCTATCCTGGAGGGCATCAGGCACAGCATCACCAGCCAGGCAAGAGAGGGAATTGTCCCACTCTTCTCTGGGCTGGTGCAGCCTCACCTTGAGTGCTCAGGGCAGTTTTGGGCACCACAGATGTGTAAGACAGATCTTAGGATATCGGAGAATGTCCGTGCAGAGCATGAAGAGCTTTGAGAAGAAGCTGTATGAGAAGCGACTGAAGACACTTGGTCACTTCAGCCTGGAGAAGAGGAGACAGAGGAGACTCTGTTGCAGTCTACAACCTCCTCATAAGGAGAAGGGGCAGGCTCTGATCTCTTCTCTGCGGTGACCACTGAGAGGATCCAAGGGAATGGCCTAAACCTGTGTTGGAGAAGGTTTAGGTTGAACATCAGGAAAAGTTTCTTCACCCAGAGAAAGTTTGGGCCCTGGAACAGGCTCTCCAGGGCAGAGGTCACAACACCAATCTGATAGAAATCAAAAAGTTTTTAGTAACTCTTTCAAAAACACTGTGATTCTTGGCAGATGGTGCTGTGCAGGATCAGGAGATGGACTCAATAATCTTTGTGGTTCCCTTCCAATTCAGAAAATAATGCGGAGTTTTTGATTAAATTAAACATTTATCATGAAGACAAATTAAAAGAAAAATCTGGGATCATGTAAGCTTTGTCAAGCCACATTATCTAGTGACCTAGATGATCCTGACATTATTTTGCTGTCTACACTTTGTTTTCCATCTAGAATGAATCTCAGGTCAGAAACAAGACAAAACCTGACATCACTAACTTTCTACCTATGTTAGAATTTGGATGTGAAGGCACTTTACAGTAGACAGACATCATTTATTTTTTATTGTTTTCCTATTTAATAAAATGAAATTAAAATTGCCTGGGCCTTACCAAATGCCTTTTTCTTCATTTATTCCATGAGATATGCTGACTTCTTAATGCCAAGCTGGAAAAATTCTGTGGGCTGTAACTTTGAGAAGAAACCAAAGAAAGTCCCTTCTAAGTTCCAGATTTTTTTAATCACCTTTTTTTTAGAGCAAATAAACAAGGTTGTTCTATGAATAACTAAGCCTTAATTATACCCCGAGGGTGCTAATAATGTTTCTGTACTCTTTTGGCAATTGAAACCACTCTCCTTGTTTATACCTTGAAAAGATGACATTTTCTAAAGGCTCACAATGAGCTCAAGCAGTGATTCTAAGCTAAGCTTTAACATACACTCTCTTGAAACTAGTATTCAGAAAAGAAACCCTGTTGAGCTTCTGAAACCTAACTTATGTCACCTATGCATTTCTAATGCAGTATGTGATTGGGCAATGATCCTTGGTCAGGTTTTTTTGAGGCCCTACTCAGTATGTGATTGGTCATTTATGATGTGGGGAGGTTTTGAGGCCCTACTCACCTTCAGACTTTAGGATCTTATAATGTAAGATTTTGTTTTCCATTCAAGAGTTGTGTTTTCCTTTCAAGATTTCATTCTTGAAATAATAATTTTCTGTGTCTGATGTAAGAATGTTAGCATTAGGTAGTATGATTAGAAATACCTGAATTAATTTGTAGGACAAAGTAATCAATCTGATACTTTCCTTCTTCATAAAAAAAAAGAATTATTTTGAAAAGTGTATGTGTCTCTGTATATTATTCAAGTTTTGGGGAAAATCATTATACTCACACATAAAAACATAATTGCAGTTGGTGTTTGATAGTGTTTCTATACATAAACTACCAAACAGTAAAGGAACATCTCATTGAAGCTCAACATTATTTTTGTTCAACATGTTTCATGTTGAATCAACATGTTAACTAATATTGCTAACATTTCATCTCTGTCCTGTTGATCTTCATATTTTAACATTTTAGTAGCATTTTTGGATTCTGTCTCAGACTGTTCTCACAGCCTAGATTAACAGGTGGTGATTAAGGCAGTACGTACTGAAACTGAGAAATTCCTTTCCATTAGTTTCTGTTCTATTCTGACACTCATGAAGTCTGTTCACTTACTGATGATATTTACATTATGATCATTATTTATCCTACAAAATTATAAAAGCAAAGTGTCCCAGTGGCCCAAGACACTACTGTTTCTATCAGGTTAGTATCTAATATAATCTAAAACTATTAACAGTATCTGGTCCAGCTGCAAAAGAGCACAATGAAAAAAATAGCTTAACAGGGTCATTTTGGCAGCATGAACAATGATTTTGCAGCATCTTATTTGTGACTTTCTGTAGCAACATCAAAATTTTCAAACCTGTGGCATGTAGGTAAATGCAGCAGCAGCAGGTACAATGGTTTCAACATCTGAGTTCTAGATTTCCACAGCCACATCAAATACCTAAGTTTAGTAAGGTTCTGTCTTAGTTTACCCCCAACAGGTTCAAATCATAATGATTATGGAATTACAAAAATAAATTGAGGCAGATAGGAGGCTCTAAGCTTGCTGTACGAAATCATCTGTACTATCTATTCTCCCCAGCCTAATAATGACATTTGAGTAAAAGGTTAAAAAGCTACTCATTTGTCTTGTGGTGATATAAGGATAATACTGAATTCCCCTGTTGTCTGTTTTATGCCCCGAAATGGGTCCTTTACCTTTCAGCTGGGTTGGGAAGAGGCGTGGGAGCCAGAGGAGCTCGGGCATGGGTTATGTTTCAGCACTCACTCCTCTGTGTGCTCTGCTGTGTGCAGGGAGGGAGTTACATTAGTTTGCTTCTACTTAGCTTGGTTTTATTAACTGAGGGAAGAGGTTTTCCTGGGACTGCTATAGCCCTCCTCGAGTGACTTCTGTGGCTTCTTCTGGAGCTGTTCAGCTTGGCTTTGGTCTGAGAACCACACCATTGGTGGCAGCCAGACAGCGCTGATAGGCAGGGAGGTTGTGGGACTCCTCATCCCAGCTCCAGACCTTGACAGAAGCCCAGCCAGCTAAAGGAAGACCTCTAAATCCATCAGCTTACTACGCAGCAAGGAGGTTCAATATTTAACAGTTCTTCAATTTTTGGTGTGCTGTGCTGGCACTTTGGTTGTTAAATAAATAAATGTTGCTTTTTTCACTTTGATCCTAGAAATTCCTTTTGTATAGGTGAGAAGGGAGTGTCAGGTATAGAGAAAACATTTACTCCAGAGTGTTTCCTCCTAACCGTGACATCGCTTTAGGCTACTTATATTGTACAGAGCATACAGGATCAGCTATTTTCCTTATTTAGGCATTTATAGCCCATGAGAATGTATCATACTTTTTAGGCATAATCTTGATTTTACAAACTCATCTACTATCTCTATTTGTGTGATATTTTAAGGTCATAGTTCTTGTATGTCCATTTCTATTTTCATAATTCTATTTCTATTATTCCATCCTCCAAGAATTCCATGAGCCCATTAAAAATAGGTGAAAACAGAGGAAATCAGAACCACAGCAAGTACATGAGCATAGAAAGATCATGAAACAAAGTCTATTATTATGGTGGCAGATGAAAATGGTTCTGGCAGCAGAGTAAGAATCACTGAAAATGTAGGTAAATTGCCTACCAATTGTAAGCCGTATGTGGGTGATTCCTGCCATGGCTGTATTATTTGTTTGCCAATATATTTTTGCTTTGCTTTACTGAACTGGAAGGTGTGAATGATTACAACCCACCCTTTACAGAAGTAAGTTATGCTTTGAAAAACAGGTAAATAAGTGGAAAACATTTGGTTTCTTTTGTTGTGTTGTTGGTTGTGGTTTTGGGATTTGTTGGGGTTTTGTTGTTTTCTTTTTGTTTTATTTTTAAGGGGAATGTCTTAAAAGTTATTGTCTTGTTATTAAGATTTTTACATGGATGACACTTGGGATTTCATACAAAAATACAATTTTCTCATTTGGGCCAAAATTCCAAACAGGCTGCATAACCATGTCCCTACTTATATGAAGGTAACAATTGTCTATTGCAGATATGCAATAAACTGAAGATGCATTTTTCCTCCATAACAAATAAACTGTGACTCAAAATATTCCAGGCAGGCAATGAATTATTTTTATTTGCAAAACAGTAGCACAAAGCATTTACTAAATCAGATTATATCTGAAAGAGGAAACAACAGAAAATAGAACTATCATCAGAAGATACATAAGGAAACACTCAGTGTATGAAAAGAGATAAGGTGATGCACCAGCCTTAATTTTCTTCTGGGTACGAAGTTGGAGGGAAAAATGTAGAAAGCTTTCAACAAAAAAAAAAAAAAAAGAAATTCTAGTTCATCTCTATCAAAATGTGGAATTGGATAACTTCTGAAATCTACTAATAAATTCCTATAGAAACTTTTGGGAAATGTTACTATTGGCAAACAAGCCTAGTAGATTCAGAAGCGGCAGGTTCTGATTTAGATATCAGAAGAATTTAGACCACTAGGTCCATATAAAGTCTAAGATATTTCTAATCCTTAAAAAACCAAAGGATATCCCTGCAATACTCCTTATCTGGTGATTATGAATGATCGTTGAAGATCTCAGTCTCTAAAAGTTCTCTCTATTTTGTCTTACTGCCACAGTTATTTATCTTAGTATCATATTCCCCTGTCTGATACACATTTCTAAACAGGAAGCATTTGATTTCTAATGAATATTATATTTGGATATTAGTGAGTTTTGATGCTTGGCAGCTGGAAATATATGCAAGAATCTCTCTCTTTTTTTTTTTGGAAGTACAAATAATCCCTCAAAGTCTGTTTCAGCCCACATCACCAAAGAATACATGACAATATCATCTCACACAGTAACACAGTAACCACCTATGCAGACTCATGTGCGATCAGCTTCAATGTTTTACAAGACTGTGGAATCCTTCCTTTACTTTACATTACTGTATTAGTAATTATTATATTAATTATATTATTAATTTATAATTAATTCTTTTCACATGGTAATCATGTAAGGTAATTGAGCCCACTTACTTTAGTCCCTATAGCTAATAAAATTGTTAAGATAATTGCATAATAACTCTGAATCTGGAAACTTGTAAATAAGGAGCTCTTGGAAAGTGTTCTCAGATTTCGTAAGAAGAAAGCATTACAAATTATTGCAGCTTTACCTGATGCAATTTAAGCCTTGCAAAACAGTATTTGTCATCGCCTTCAGGCAGAGTTTCACCTCAGGAATTTAGAATTTCTCAGCTAAGTTCTTTAAAGACAGCACAGTCTGAAACTTCACAGTGTGATTAGTCACCTCCATTGTAAAGGCTTTTTATTGTCATGGGTTGCACGAGAAAAAAAAAGAGGACACACAAGTAATTCCAGGAAACACCATACTGATGTGAATACAGCCTGCAGTTTGTAACTGAATAATAAGTGGGAGACAGGAGAATATTGAACTATTACTACACTTGTGTCTAACTATGAATAAATCCTGAACTTCATGGGAGAAAAGTAGAAACAACGTCTACTGCTGCCCATTGTGTGAAAAATGGGAGGTCAGTTCAAAACAGGGAGAACAGAGATAAGTCTGAATATATTGTCTGCTAAATGTGATACACAGACATATTTTAATAGTAATGCAGCACCTTCCTAAAATGTAAATTTCTTTGTGGCTTCTAAAAGATGTAGACATAGCATTGCAAAGACATCATAGAGCAGGGGACACTGACAGACAGACCAAGATTATGTAATTTTCTCTGGGGTTATTTCAAGTTAAGCTTTCTTGTTACTGTTCTAGTTTCCAATTCTCAGCACAGGACTGGTTGTGTATGTTTATGCAATCTGAGTGTCTCTAGAGACAGGTCACAAACTGGGTCAACTTGACTCTATAAAATTATTAACAAGGAGTTAATAATTTTCTTATTCACTGTTCCTCATTATCATATTGTATTCCACAACAGATTGCAACATACCAAAGTGATGACACTGCTTTCCTGTACCAACACTACAAATTATAAAAACATAGAATATCTCTACCCTGGGAATGGGAATGTGAAGAACAGAATGAGGGCAGAGGTCCAGTTTGAGTGTTGAAGTGCTATGAAAAATAGCTTAACAAATCTGAGCTAATAAGGTAGGCCTGTCTCCTGGCCAGCATGAATGAAAGAGTTGTTTTGCAGTCTACTTAGTTACTACAAGGTGAGCTACCCAGAGAAACCATATATATCTTGCCAACAACTATATTACTTCATGGGTAGAGGGTTGAGACATTATTTTAGATCTCCAATTTTATTCATTTTTCTATGTCAGGTAAATTCAATAGTCCAGATTGTTTAATGGAACATAAACAAGAAACAGTTGTGAATTATAAGAGTCTGCCCACAAGGTGCTTTTTTTTAAACTTCTGATAGTCACGATCAGCCACAGAGTACAGTGCTTCAGGCTGCCAACAGCACTTCAGTTTAAGTACTCAAGTCTTCTCACCCATTCGCTGATACCTGTTCTATTACAGGAAACTAGTACATTGCCTTTTAATTTACATACTTACGGACATCATCCAGCACAACTAAGGCAATATCCATACTAAAAACACCTTCCTTGTACACCTGCAAATCCTATATATTATGCAATGCTACTGTTGTGGATATGGTTTAAACCACCAAAACTTTTACCATTCTTTTATACAGCACTCTTTTGTAAGGCAAAAGAAAAAAGAGTGATCAAATAAAGTTAAGCTGCTTACTAAGCCTACATGCTGGGATCTGAGCATATGCATCAGGGCTTGACCTCTAATTAAAACAATATATCACGACATTTTTCCCAGATAGTCATTGTATATTCATCATGCTGGATAAATTTTAATTCTGTCTCAACATTTTATTTTTGATGGATTTTATTTAAAAAAATAGAAATTTTTAGAAATTTCTACTTTCATATTGGTTTTTGAATCATCTTTTCCCCACTGTAATTCAGTGAAGATCTTTATGGTGTTGCTTATATTTTTACCTCTGTTTGTTTATTTTTTGTGATTTTAGTACTAGATTCTCAGCTAGAACACACTGACCTACAGTAAATTTAATTAAAGTAATAGAAAGGCTTTTTTAAAAATTAAATTTCATGTAATTCAGAAAGACAAGATTCATCTTAAAAGGCCAACTCCACTGAATAAACTTATCTAATTCCAGTTTAATATTCAGATCTTAATCCCAATTCTGCAATTTTCTTAGAATGTTTTTTCTCATGTATTATTTGCCTCAGCTAGGAATAGTTCCTGTGCACATACTAGTACATTTTGCATTACGAAAAACTTTGGTATTAAAGCAAATTTTAATTGTCAAAATGTTCATTCTAAAAAGATGTTTTCCTTTGAAACTGAGCCAGCCATTGTGGTTCATTTCAAATATTCACTGACTTCTACTCCAGTCTGAAAAGGAGAAATTGTGAGCTACTCCTGCACTCTTTCTGAAATGAAGACATAGTTCGCAAATCTGGCACAATCTTTATTATCACAAAAATAAGGATGATAAATTTACAAAATTTAGTAAATTATATAAATTAATATATTCAAGTCATTACAGTCATTCATGTAGACTATACATCACTACTTACCATAACCAAAGATACTTTGAAAATTATTTTGCTTCAAATGTATTTTTTCTGTTGGCAAGGTAAGGTGTACAAGATCCCTTTCTAAAAGTTCAAAAGTCCTTTGGAACCTCAGCTTAAATCTACTTAAGTAAGAATCACTGTGCAGGAATCATAGATTGTTTTGCATAGGTAGGGTTATAATGCCAAAGAAAATATGATGCAACATGTATGAATTAATTTTTAGTGTAACTAATTTGGAGGCCAAAAGAAGTACAGTATAAACAACATTATTTCAATTATTAGATATTTATCAACAGTCACTCTAAGTTTCTTGAGTGACTAAATTCTCACCAATAATTTGTAGAAGGGAGAGGACGAGATCTTGTAGCTGCTGAGATAGGTTATATCTGTTTCTCTCTTTGGCTTAAACTGAAACAAATACATCCCTATGTCTAAGGGCTGCACACATTCTTTTTTACAAAGGCCTTTTCTTTCCTTAATAGTCTTATAACCTTCTCCTATTTATATTTCTGATGAGCCTGTAAAACCCTTTATTATATGCCCTCTTGTCTTGCACAATCTTAATTTCATTTTCAATATACTTACTAATTTTTCAATATTTGAAACTTGAGTTTAATCTACTGGTTTTAGTAGCAGCAATCTTCTTGATTTATAGATCCCACATGTCCTCTTCTTTTCCTTGATTTCTCTTTCTCCTTTTAAATATGATAAATCTTAGGATTTGGATTTATTAGGTACCCAGTAATTTACCTTGGTCTACTATTAATTTCCTTTTGCCATTTGTGTGATACCTCTGCTAGTCTCTGTCTGCATCTCCTTGATCCAATCTATTCACAGGAGCAGACTCTATAATTCAGCCCAAGATAATTTTCCATTGCAGAAAGCTGTCAAATCCAGCTGTCTGGACATCCTGGTCAAAACACAGCTTCCAGCTAACCTTTCTTAGCAGAGGCAGTCAAAAGAATGCAATATAGAATAAAACAAACTACAGCATTGAAAGAGCACCTGTCTTTTTTGTTTGTTTGTTTGTTTGTTTGTTTTAAGGCATCACACCTGCAGAAGAAATTAAATTTCAAAAATCCCCTCTCTCTACTTGTGAAGAAATTGTTTACTTCATTCTGATTTCTTTCATTCATACACACTGGAATGTGTCTGAATGCTTTCCATTCTGTATTCATTTGGAAGAAATTCTTCTCTTTAAATTGGTAATTCCTTTCCATAAAAAAATTATGTTTGTGCTACATCAGGATTTTAGATTACATAGTTTCAGCTAAAATCTCTGAAACCTTGAGGTAGCCCAGTTTTGAGAAGAGTTTTCAGCACTAAAGGAAAACTATTTCCTGAACTTCTGGAATCATTACACCACTCAGATACATTTTGGCATAAGTAATTCAATTTGGCTTAAAGGAATTTCAAAGTACTTGACAAAATGTGTATTATAAGTATCAAAACTTCATTCCCCATGTAATTGTGTAAGGCAAATTCAAATAGAAAGAAAATTTGGTTTGGTTTTCCAGATAAGAGTGGTTAAGCTAGAAAACTCATTCTGCCTATATAAGAAAGCTCATGTATCCTTCCTTCCTTCCTTCCTTCCTTCCTTCCTTCCTTCCTTCCTTCCTTCCTTCCTACACTTCCGACACTTCCGACACTTCCGACACTTCCTTCCTTCTGACACTTCCTTCCTTCCTTCCTTCCTTCCTTCCTTCCTTCCTTCCTTCCTTCCTTCCGACACTTCCTTCCTTCCTTCCGACACTTCCTTCCTTCCTTCCTTCCTTCCTTCCTTCCTTCCTTCCTTCCTTCCTTCCTTCCTTCCTTCCGACACTTCCTTCCTTCCTTCCTTCCTTCCTTCCTTCCTTCCTTCCTTCCTTCCTTCCTTCCTTCCTTCCTTCCTTCCTTCCTTCCTTCCTTCCTTCCTTCCTTCCGACACTTCCTTCCGACACTTCCTTCCTTCCTTCCGACACTTCCTTCCTTCCTTCCTTCCTTCCTTCCTTCCTTCCTTCCTTCCTTCCTTCCTTCCTTCCTTCCTTCCTTCCTTCCTTCCTTCCTTCCTTCCTTCCTTCCTTCCTTTGTTCCTTCCTTCCTTCCTTCCTTCCTTCCTTCCTTCCTTCCTTCCGACACTTCCTTCCTTCCGACACTTCCTTCCTTCCTTCCGACACTTCCTTCCTTCCTTCCGACACTTCCTTCTGACACTTCCTTCCGACACTTCCTTCCGACACTTCCTTCCGACACTTCCTTCCTTCCGACACTTCCTTCCTTCCTTCCGACACTTCCTTCCTTCCTTCTGACACTTCCTTCCGACACTTCCTTCCGACACTTCCTTCCTTCCTTCCTTCCTTCCTTCCTTCCTTCCTTCCTTCCGACACTTCCTTCCGACACTTCCTTCCTTCCTTCCGACACTTCCTTCCGACACTTCCTTCCGACACTTCCTTCCTTCCGACACTTCCTTCCGACACTTCCTTCCTTCCTTCCGACACTTCCTTCCGACACTTCCTTCCGACACTTCCTTCCTTCCGACACTTCCTTCCTTCCTTCCTTCCTTCCTTCCTTCCTTCCTTCCTTCCTTCCTTCCTTCCGACACTTCCTTCCTTCCTTCCTTCCTTCCTTCCTTCCTTCCTTCCTTCCTTCCTTCCTTCCTTCCTTCCTTCCTTCCTTCCTTCCTTCCTTCCGACACTTCCTTCCGACACTTCCTTCCGACACTTCCTTCCTTCCTTCCTTCCTTCCTTCCTTCCTTCCTTCCTTCCTTCCTTCCTTCCTTCCTTCCTTCCGACACTTCCTTCCGACACTTCCTTCCTTCCTTCCGACACTTCCTTCCGACACTTCCTTCCGACACTTCCTTCCTTCCGACACTTCCTTCCGACACTTCCTTCCTTCCTTCCGACACTTCCTTCCGACACTTCCTTCCGACACTTCCTTCCTTCCGACACTTCCTTCCTTCCTTCCTTCCTTCCTTCCTTCCTTCCTTCCTTCCTTCCTTCCTTCCTTCCTTCCGACACTTCCTTCCTTCCTTCCTTCCTTCCTTCCTTCCTTCCTTCCTTCCGACACTTCCTTCCGACACTTCCTTCCGACACTTCCTTCCGACACTTCCTTCCTTCCTTCCTTCCTTCCTTCTTTCCTTCCTTCCTTCCTTCCTTCCTTCCTTCCTTCCGACACTTCCTTCCTTCCGACACTTCCTTCCTTCCTTCCGACACTTCCTTCCTTCCTTCCGACACTTCCTTCCGACACTTCCTTCCGACACTTCCTTCCGACACTTCCTTCCTTCCTTCCGACACTTCCTTCCTTCCTTCCGACACTTCCTTCCTTCCTTCCTTCCTTCCAACACTTCCTTCCGACACTTCCTTCCGACACTTCCTTCCTTCCTTCCGACACTTCCTTCCTTCCTTCCGACACTTCCTTCCTTCCTTCCTTCCGACACTTCCTTCCGACACTTCCTTCCGACACTTCCTTCCGACACTTCCTTCCGACACTTCCTTCCTTCCTTCCAACACTTCCTTCCGACACTTCCTTCCTTCCTTCCTTCCTTCCGACACTTCCTTCCTTCCTTCCGACACTTCCTTCCGACACTTCCTTCCTTCCTTCCGACACTTCCTTCCGACACTTCCTTCCTTCCTTCCTTCCGACACTTCCTTCCTTCCTTCCGACACTTCCTTCCGACACTTCCTTCCTTCCTTCCGACACTTCCTTCCTTCCTTCCGACACTTCCTTCCTTCCTTCCGACACTTCCTTCCGACACTTCCTTCCGACACTTCCTTCCTTCCTTCCGACACTTCCTTCCGACACTTCCTTCCTTCCTTCCTTCCTTCCGACACTTCCTTCCTTCCTTCCGACACTTCCTTCCGACACTTCCTTCCTTCCTTCCTTCCTTCCTTCCTTCCTTCCTTCCTTCCTTCCTTCCTTCCTTCCTTCCTTCCTTCCTTCCTTCCTTCCTTCCGACACTTCCTTCCGACACTTCCTTCCGACACTTCCTTCCTTCCTTCCGACACTTCCTTCCGACACTTCCTTCCGACACTTCCTTCCAACACTTCCGACACTTCCTTCCTTCCTTCTGACACTTCCTTCCTTCCGACACTTCCTGTCATCTTATTTTAGCATATTAACTCAAAACCCCAAAGAAATTTAAAAATTAATAACTGTCAGATTCTTAGAGATTTAATCTCCTTAGAATACAGATTTATCAAATAGACTTTTCCAGCTGTGAACAAACAGCTTTGGTATACATATTATTCAAAATGAATTTTCCTTAATCTGTCAGTCATCTTTAAATAAATTTTAAGTTATTGGAATTTAATTTCAATTTCTTGTAGATACTGCAATTAAGTGAATACCCAAGCATTTCTCTGTGTTTCTAACACATTTTAGTGATTAAATTTTTCTTCAGACCTAGGAAGCATTTCGTAAACATTGGCCTGTTGTTTTTTCTACCGTCTTATAATTTGTCAGAAGACCCATATATGTGACATATCTGTGAGTGTCTCTGGTCAAAAATATGTGTGGTACTCTGGCATAAATAATAGATGCCTGAAAGACATTTTGTCAAGCTCTTAACATTCTGGTTTTTCCCCTAAACTTGAAGAAACCCTTTGGAAAAGAGAAACTGGGTAGCTAAGGGGGAAATAAATCCAAACTCCTCAGTGAACTATGGGTGCTTCTGGAATAGATTAAGAGTTGCTGCCTTGGAGATTTATCTAAGACAAGATCCTTGGTAAGCTCCACAAAAGAGATTAAATTTAAGTGAAAGGGACTTGCAAAATTAAGGATTAATAATTTTTTTAAAGAAAGAGAAACAAATACATCTTCTTTTAAGAGGAAAAAAAAGGGGCAAAACTAAAAAAGATTGAAGGACAGAATGGAGATAATAGGTGAAAGATGCCACCATTGTGGATGATGAGATAGCAAACCTCTGTACCTGAAAGTATACTTAAGGTAATACTTACCTTGCCTCTGCTTATGGTATTGTGAATATAATTTATCTAAGTTTTTACCTTAATAACTTTTCTCCACAGACTTCTTGTCACCATAAATATTCATCTAGTTTTTCACAATTACTGTACAATTTCTCTCAATAACTCATGAGATATAACTACGGAAAGATTGCTATAAAACCATAAAAACTGTGAAGAAAGAGACTTGTAAGGATTGATCGACCCGGTTTAATAGTACAAGAACAAGCAGCCAACACAAAAAAAAATCTGCAAATATCTACTATTTCCCACATACTCATAACTATTGATTTTTTGTATCGCTGTCTCAATTTAAAATAGGATAACCTGTTTCAAAACTGACTGAAGTGTCTCATGTAACATTTCCTGGATATCTATGATTTTTGATTTTTATTTGAGAATGAAATTTGATCCGAAATTTATCTAAACTTAGGAATTCTTTTTCATGTAAGTATAATTTACAGATTGTATTCTTAGTGTCATTTCTGTCTCCTTTATCTCACAACTGTGAAATACTTTTGCAAATATGAGGAAGATAAATTTAAAAAATGGGCATTCCACTTCAAAACTGAAGTTGCCATTGAAATAAAATGTTTATGCAAAGAAGAATGGCCCTTTTCTTTCTCTATATTAATTTATACAACTCTCCACTGTATTTATTGGGCCACATTCCTATGCATGAGCAAGTGTTTCACATATTTTTCAAGCTGAAAAGAGAGTCAAGAACTAGAGCTCCAAGAGAAGAGGTGATGATTAATTCTGTTTGGGACTTTTATATATAAATATAAAAGTAGAAAGGGTTTACTTGCAAAGGAATTTAATAGGTACCCAGGACTGAAAAGAGGTCAAGGTCAAAAGGAACAAATTTTACTTTAGAAGGACTAGAAAATTTAGACACTACTTTTTTCTTATATTTTCATAGCTATAGTTTTGGGGAAAATTAATTCATATTGGTAATATCACCTTGGAAAATACTCAAAACCCATAGGTTATGACCATAAGTCATTTATCAAAAAGTCTATGCACATAAGTAACATTTCAATAAGAGGTGAATGCAGGTTCCATCATAAAATTTGGTGTTAAAACATGCTTCAGATATCTACATTTACATAAGTGTCTTGTTCTAACTCTCATCCTGCCTGATGTTATACACAAAATTTGCTTGAAAATGCAATAGTTATGATAATGCTGCCACCTGCAAAAGTGATATATTAAGTGCATCTTCCATCTTATTAATGTCTTATAATGAACAAGAAATAGCATACTATTTGATCAAAAAATAATTCTTTGTCCTGAAATACCTACAAGAATGCTTTCTTTTTGTATGCTCACTTTTTGAACTGAAGATTCTATTGTCATGTAGTTAATTCCAATGGCAAATAATATATTTTTTGTAGTTAGCCATAAAAATGTTATAATGGTCTCAACGCATTCTTCACTACTGAAGTGCATGCATATTACCACTAAAATTGTTTAACCTACTCAAAACTTTGCAAGCACAGATTTTAGCAAACCAGGTTAGTGTTTTTATTTAAGAATTTGAAACAACTTTTTTCATAAACTGGTCCTCAAAGTACAAAGATTGAACTTGAAATACCTTAATTATTTATTATTTTTTATCAGGGAAGGATGATTCATGTGTAGTGGGAATCCTTTCAAAAATATGGAGCTTTGCCATTCAACTTTGCCATTCAACTATTCCTTTAACTATTTTAGACATTGTCCTAGTATATTTTAATGAATTGTTAGCTTTCAGATGTTCAACTCTACATATCGCAATAGTAACCCATATCAAATATATACATTTGGTTCTGGAAGTTCTTACTGATGTGGCCCTAAGGCGAATATTTTTTAAAACATACTTATGGATTGTGTAAATTATAGATTCCAAACTGGACTTCCTGTATTTGCAAGGAGAGTAAGCATATATGGGTTGCGAATGCATGTAGGTTGTGAAAGCATTGGGAAATTGCCTGTTGAGTAATCTCCCTTTAGAAAAAGATCAACCACTTTGTAACTTTTGATTGTGTTTTTAATTAATTGAGTAATTAACGGCAATAGTGACTTTCAAAATCACACACTTCTAAAATCAAAGTCATCCTTTGGGACTAAGCCTATTCTCTGTCACTCTTAATATCTCTTCCATTTCTCTGATGCTCAAACCCCATTTCCTTGGGAGGGTTGGTGGCTCAATGCAGCAGTATTCATTTACACTTGATCAAATATCCTCAATGGGCAAACATTAGTTCACTCATCAGCTTGAGGGAGTGTGTTTGGCAGAGTTTGAATATCCATCAAATTTTTCCCTAAAGCTGTAGGGACAACCTACATTTTACAACTCATTCCTGAGAAAAAAACTATGGCCCAATGAAATCTGGAAATGAGATGTATAGCTTAGCATTTCTTGAGAGATGTGCATTTCTGTCAGGTTTAATTTCTTTGCTTTCCTTTCTCATCATTTTGAGAACAGAAATAGTTTGAGTTCCACAATGGGAAATAGGCTCCTTTTTATGTTTAGAAACTTTTGCATTATGTGCAGTCTTTCATGTTTGTTCACTTTGAATGAAGAGTGAAAAGCGTGCCAGAGAGACAGAGATGTATCATCTACTGAAAGTGGAAAACTATTATCTTGGACAATATAGTAAATTGAGACTTGATTCTAGGTGCAGTTATTTCTAAATTTTAACAACAAAACTCTCAGCTTTTTTAAAGGACAGCACCGCTAGAAGCGTTCAGGGAGGGTCTTGAGTACAACCGTGGATCACTTAGATCTTTCCATGTCAGTGTTTGGAATTCTACTTGTTCTGCCTGTTAAAATGCAATAGGAAGAGACATGTGAGGAAGATTCTCTTCTACAAAATTGTTTTGTGCAAGACCTGAAGACTGCTCACTGCATAAGGCAAGTCTCTGTGGAGAATAATACTGGGAGTGCCTGGAATATGGAACACATTTTCTCAGGCCCATCTGAAAGCTGAGACTAAAAGAAAATCAACAGGCAACTTGCTAAGTGCAGTTTCCTGCCATGAGTATACAATGTTAATGCTTTATGATTTTCATTGCTCTCTGTCTTCCAGCTGGAACATAAGGTGTTTATCAGAAGAAAGGAAATCTAAACACCTCAGAGATGTCTATTTGAATGACCACTATCTTTCCATGCAAAGATGGTCAAAGCGACTTCATATTTAAAGGACTGCAGAAATTTGCTGAGTTCCTATTTTTCAAGAAAAACTTCAATATTTCAATACTTCAATACTCTTTTCTTGCTACAAAAATAACATTAATTTATTTGGTGTAGAGATGGGTGAAGAGGTGAGGCTGAAATAAAAGGGAAGGCAAATTAGTTATTCATAATATTTTGTCTAAGGTCTAAGGTTTTTCCATACTTGCTTCAAATTTATAATTTTCTTTATTGTAATGAATACAATGTTTCAAAAATTGCCAGAGGCAATTTACAATCTGTAACCTGAGCTTTTCCTTTCCCTAGCCTATTTTTTAATATGTGAAATCTAAATAAAGAAATAAAATTATCTCTGTGTGGATTCATGTGGTTCCCTTCTTGACTGTCTGGGCTTTTGATATATACCTTCAAGGCACAGAGCATGCAAGTCTGAGAGAGGAAAGGATCATTTAATTTGATTTTGGATTTTTTCATAACTTTTATCTTTCTGTGTATACAGGCTAAACTTTCTTTGCCTCGGTCACACTCTTGTTTTGCTCTGGTGTTTGATTTTGCTGTATCTGCATTTATTTGATGACCTGTGGCTTAAACATGCTTTCCTGTCTGGCAGAGGTTTCACTGATTTCCACCATATGTTGGCTTCTATCTCATTATTTCTTTTTTGCCAACATGTTTTTTTGGCTTCTCAGTTTCTGTAAGAGAGTTGTTAGATATTTTCTTTTCTTTGTTTTTTGTTTAACCTTACTATTTGAAAAAATTTTTTCCCCTTTTTTAACCCTCACTTTTCTGTATTGCTAGTGCCAGTGAACAAACCTTAGCATTTGTGACACTTCAATGCACTCAATATGTCTGACTGTAAATATGATCCGATTACCAGTCCATATCCCTTAGCATGACAGTGAAAATACCAAATGATCTGGCATGAATCACCTGATGAATCTAAGAGTAGTTCTTGTTAATACAGACACTAACTTTTCTGTCACTGGTGGGTTTCCACTATTCAACTCATACAATTTTTTCTTCTGCTTACATTTCTGTGTGACCAAAATAAATGTAGTGTTGAAAATATAATATTAAAATAGCAATATGTAAATATACATATTTATACATATCATTGGGAAATAAATGCATTTAATCGGCAAATGTTGACATTTGATATGTGTCTCTGTGTGTAGATGGAGACAGTATTCTACTTCACTTATTTTCTTTACCTTTCAATAAGAAAAAAAAAGTATTAGTTTCTCTTCTAAAAAGGGTGACTATTGTAATATTATCATCTACTTTATTACAGTCAGCTATATATGCAGAATATAATTTCCAGGAATTTCCTCTGCTGCCTTTGTTTTAGTAGCGGCCAATAATATTAGAGGTGAATCAGCTTGATCTTGAAAAAGCCTCCTTGACAAGTTGATCAGTTCTAGAATGATTAATTCTAAACCAAAACCTATATTACTAAAGGTATGTTGCTCTGTATAATCTATACCTGAGTTGATAGGCTGTTCTCAGATTGTAAATTCATTGTTCCACATTTGGTTTTTTGATTGCATGTTAGCCCTTTCTCTTCTCTTTCTCTTTTCTTTAAAGGCAGTTTAAAGGTTTTTGCTCCATAAACATTTTCTATTCCCCTTACACTCCAAAACTGAAATGCACCATTTTTCTTTTTAAATATGTACTTACTCTTTATTTGGTGACTAATCTCTTCAGATAAATGTGACAATTTGTAGTAAACAACAATTGTTAGTTTAGAGACATTTTTAAAATTATAATCCCTGCAAGAAATTTTAATTGTTGTGCAGCAAACCCACTTATGCCTTCTACAAAAATGAATTACAGTATAAATCAATAGAATAAATGATATAGTATGAAAAATTTGGAAAACTTTAATTCTCACAATATTCATTAAAAATCCTGTCCATATAGATGCTTATTATAATCTGTTGCATTTTAGGATCTAATGACTTTGTCTTGCTGCAACTGTAGGATTTGCATAATTTTCTCAGCCTGCTGGACTACCAATAGATTTCTGTTAAATGTCATGACTAAGATTTGGTTTTAACCTAAATCAATATGAAAAAGGAATCTTTACAAAATGAATAACTTCTGACATAGAATGCTTCACCTGCAGGCTTGTTTAGAAAACCTCATATTTTATTGAACTCTTCCCTCAGATGACAACATCAATGGCATTTTCCTCAGAAGTGTGCTATCAAAAGAGTGCCATAGATCTGCATATCTTAATCACAGTTTTTGGGACATGACTTTGATTGCTGTTGAGCAGAAGTCTACCAATATCTGTCCCTAAATTTAAACAGAACCTAAACTTAAGTTCTCTAATTTGTTATATTTTTACTCTTTCTTTGTGTCTACATTTTTTAGAAATATATGATAAATGGTCAAGTTACCAGAAGGAAAGATGTAAAGCATATTTTTCAGAATGGAATTTAAAATGGAGGGAAAAAGAGATCCTGATGCCTAAAAGTATTGGTTCCAGGGATGAGCACACAAGATCATAAGAAAAAAGATTTGGCGACGTTATTCCATAGAAACTACATTCTATTCTTGCTGTAGCTTTAAGACTTCTTTTCTACGGTAACAATTCCTGATGAAGAGACTCATGGCCTGCTTGTGGTAAGTGAGCCAATGTAATTTGCCTGAGTAAAAATAAGATTGCACCATTCTAGTTAGTCCCTCTTAGTAATGGAGAGTATGATGACCTAACAGAGCTCTGTCTCACCAAGAAAAGAATTGGGAAAATCATTTTGAATCACCTAAGTCAATGAAATAATAGAATAGCTTGATGTTGAAATTCTCATTTTGGATAATGGCATTTGTGAATGTTTATATGCATAAATTAAAGAATCGATTTACATCTTTTCTCTCTTGCTTGAGAACATTTCAGGCCCTGAGTACAAAGTTGTTTGGGTTCATTGCTCATTCACAATGCAGCACCTCACCTGTGATAAAAATGTGGAAACTTCTGTGTGTCACCAGACCGAGATACACACTCTTAACAGACTCATTCCACTTCTGCTGTAAAAGACTCACAGTATCTCGGCAGATTTTTTTCCTCTCTTTTTGGCTGACTTGCAGCCTTGAAGCCTCAAGAATGCTGTAACTTCCTTAGGTGATGGGTGCATTTCAATGAGCTGAACTTTTGCCCTAGGCAATAGCGAGATGAGAGGCTATTACCTCTGTGACACCCTCAGATAATGAGTATGGAGAATGGGACAGTGCTGGCTATCCCCGCTAGTGTCATCAGAAGAGCCTGATAAGTACAAAGCTAATAGAATACCAAATTACTGTTGGTTTGAATGTAAATCTGCTCAAGTAATTTCATTTTCTCTACTTCCTCAGACTTTCCGTGTAACAGATACATGTACAATTTTCAGAAGATTCTGGTGAAGTGTAGAAACATTTCGTACCATAAAAGGAACGCAAGTTTATAATGTGACCTTTAAAAATACTCTATTACTTCAAATGTGATTTTAATTCAGAAGTGCTTTCTGATTGGAAACTATACCATGTGTAAATTTCAATTGTTAACCCTAAAGTGAAATTCATAAAAGGCATAGATGGACAAAAAAAACCACTTACAGGATTTCTACGTTTTTGTAGATTTCTTGTGTTGTGTTTTTTGGGGTTTTGTTTGGAGTTTTTTTTGTTGTTGTTGTTGTTTTGGGTCTTTTGGCTGGGTTTTATTTCTTTTTTTTTGTCTGTTTTTAATTTTATTTTGGGTTTTGTTGGTTTTTTGTTGTTGTTTTAACTATCTCAAAACTATCAATTTGCTGATAGTGTTTCTTAATTTCCCTTTTTTTCCACATAAGAGCATATGTACACCCACTAAAATTCATTTTAGCCCTATGTCTTTTTAGAAAAACAGCTCTCCTAATCATAAAAAAACCCTAGTATTTATGTCCTATTATTTACTTTAAGAAAACAGGCTGTCATATTTGCTATTTTCGCAACTTTCAAAAAGGGATCAAAACAATGATCCGATGTCTAGTTGTTTTGACATCAAAATAGCTGAGCCAAGCACAGAATATTAGTTGTTTCTTGAATACTTTATTGTATTGCTAAGGTAACATCTCCAAAATAAACTACCTCTGTTCCATAAAGTGAGAGGCGTTCTCTATTTTAACACTTAAGTATAGCTGAAAAAAACCCCATGTTTTATTGTCATCCTATTATTTCCCTAATTTTTCTCAAGAAACATGTAAACCACTAACCTGCTTGAAAAATTATATGAATAGGGACCCTGGATATGAAAAAAATGGAATGCAAAAAACTACTTATTACCTAATTAATTCCACAAACAAAATTAATTCTACCATTTTGTGCATCCCTCAAGAAATGGAAATTTTACATTGCAGGAATAGGTACTCTGTACTTAAATGCTGATTCCTCTGGCTGTTGAAATAGAATTATATGAAAATTAATATTTTAATGTTGAAGCTTTTGTACAAACACGCAGTGACTAACATAAGTGTTGCAGATCCATTGTGACATTCTAATACTCTCTTAGCCTGCTTATTGTGCATAATTGTATTTGGTAGTATAGAGTAGTAATTAAGAGAGAAAAAGTATATAATTTTACTGAGCCTTTTAAAAAAAACGTTAATCTTTGTCTCTAACTGCCATTCTAATTGAAACTTGGTAGTGGAAGGAGACATGAAGAACTTTGTATCTTTATTATTTATCATAGCATACAATGAGACATATATGTCTCCTTCCTGCCTTGAATTATTTTTTGTTTCAAAAACTCTTGAAATTACAGTAGCTTGGTAGGGTTGCTGCAAAAACATGCTGTGAGACTGTTCCCATGAATTAACTTGAATTTTAAATTTTTAGTATGTTCAATACTGAGGAAAAAACAATGGACGAGAACAAGGTACAAGTTTGAAAGAACACTGCTGCTTTCTGCTGCTTTCTACTATTTTCCATTCTCAGACTATGTTGTTTGAAGGTAACTCATACTTTCTTTAGGAGCTCTCAAACTCTTAAAGGGAGATTCCATCCCTCAGGGATCTCTCCAGGGCGCCAAAGGGAGCATAGGGCAGAGTAAAAAAATACAGAGGGTCAAGTCAAATGGAAGATCATCTATTAATTTAAAGTTATCTGATTTCTCAGTGTTTTCCTGTGGGGAAACACTGAGGTGCAAAGCGGTTCTGAGGCAGTTTTGGGCAGAATTTTGAGGGGAAAAAAGGGGGTCCTGGACCTTTTGCATTTTGATTTTGGGGGAACTCTGAGGGAAAAAGGGGATCCCAGATACATTTATCCTTTTTTTTTTTTTTTTTTTTTTTAGGAATTCTGAGGGGGAAAAGGGGTTCTGGAGCAGTTTTGGGTGAATTTGATAGAAAAAGGGGTTCCAAAGACTTAAATCCTTTTTTGGGGGGGGATGCTGGAGCATCTGAGTTTTTATTTTGGAGAAACTCTGAGGGGAAAAATGGTTCTGGAGCAGTTTTTGAGGGAGATTTTGAGGGGAAAAAGGGGTTCTGGATTTTATATTATTTTATCATATATTATAATTTTTAAATTATGATTTTGGGGGGAACTCTGAGGGAAAAAGGGGATCCTGGATACTGCAATCCTTCTGGGGGGGGGGGGGGTGTAGGATTTTTGGAAAAAAGGGGCTCTGGAGACTTAAATCCTGGGTTTGGGGTTTCTGGACCTTTTAAATGTCTATTTTGGGGGAACTCTGAGGAGAAAAGGGACCCTGGACATGTAAATTTTTTTTTTTGGTGGAAATTTGACGGTTTCTCCGAAATTCAGAAAACCCAGAAAATTCTCAGAAAATTCACAAAATTCTCGGAAAAACTCAGAAAATTCTACCCAAAATTCCCTGAAATCTCCCCAAAATCTCCCCCCAAAAGCCCCAAATTCCATCAAAAGCCTGAAATTCCACCAAATTTCCACCCAAAATCCCAAAAATTCCACTTCGTATCCTCTCTGGAATGCCACAATCCCCTTAAATGCCCCCAAAATTTCCTCAACATCCCCCTAAAATTTCCAAAATTCCCTCAAATTTCCCACAAAATTCCCCCAATCCCCTCATTTACTATCAAAATCCCCCCAAAACTCCCTCAAATCCCCCCAAATCCCATCAAATCCCCCCCATCCCAAATTTCCCCAAATTCTCTCAAAATTTTCCAAAACTTCCAAAAAATCCCCAATTCCCCTCACTTACCATCAGAGTTGTATATGCCAGCAAATCTTTTACAAGTTTTCTTATCCACATATAGATATATAGAAGAAACTTTTTTATTCATCAATGTATCATCATAAAAGCAAAAATCTGCCACATGCTTACAACATATAAGACCAATTTAATTATAATTTGTAAATTACATATAAATTCTGGTTCTATAATTCTATTTTTGTAACATAATCTACTGAACTTCCATGCTATTTCTAGCATTTCTATATAATTGAATGGAATTTTGCACTTCATTAGTTTTTTCTTTTT